>NC_142935.1:90752543-90882543 GCF_046866305.1 Octopus bimaculoides
GCTTTCCATGCTAGTATGGGTTGGACGATTTGACTGAGGACTGGTGAAACCAGATGGCTACATCAGGCTCCAATCTGATTTGGCAGAGTTTCTACAGCTGGATGCCCTTCCTAACGCCAACCACTCAGAGAGTGTAGTGGGTGCTTTTACGTGCCACCGGCACGAAGGCTAGTCAGGCAGTACTGGCAACGGCCACGCTCAAAATGGTGTATTTTATGTGCCACCCGCACAAGAGTCAATCCAGGGGCACTGGCAACGATCTTGCTTGAAAGTCCTTACACATGCCGCGGGCACAAGTGCCAGAAAGGCGACGCTGGGCACAGGTGTCAGTACGATTTCGCTTTTGCTTGCCTCAACAGGTCTTCGCAAGCTGAGTTTCGTGCCCAATGAAGGAGACGACGTTATATATATATATATATATATATATATATATATATATATATATATATGCATGCATAAAGATTCAACTTTATAATGTTTTAATTATTCTAATTAATTTCTAAAGTTTGAATTGAAACAGCTGTCAGAGATTATGTCTATTTTTGTAATCAATAAATAATTATTAATTGATTTATCTCTATTTTCTTATTTTTCTTATGTATCTGAATATAGTGTTGTCTAAATTATGCAAAAATGAAAATAACACTGACATCTCATTTTAACAGATATATTTACCAAAATTACATGAAAATATCTTAAAATAGTAAAGAGTAAATTTATTCAATAAAATCACCATTGACTTCAACCACAGCCTCCAGACCACTTCCGAATCTCCTACAACTCCTCTGGACGGTCTCCTTGTTTAAGTTGGTGAATGCTGCCATAATCCTTGCCTTCCGTTCATCTTTGGTGTTTCGAAGAGTTTTGTTAGTCACTCGCTCAACTGCGCTTCACACATAATAATCAAGGAGGTTGCAGTCTGGGGATTTAGGTGGCCAGATGTTAGGGGTGACGTGGTCGCAAAAATTGTCTGACAGCCATGACTGGGTTCTCCTGCTTGTGTAGCAGTTGTGAATCCTGTTGCCAGACATAGGGTCTTCCAGCGCCACGCTCTTGACCCAAGGCAGCACTACCTCCTCCAGGCACTTGATCTAGGCCTCAATATTGAGTCTAAGGCCATGTGAGAAGATGAATGGAGGCATAACATAGCCATCACTAGTGATCACTTCAAACACCATGATGTTGACTGGATGTTTGATTTTTATCACTCTTGGTACATGTCCTCAAATTTCAGTCCTCAGATTGACACCCAAACACTCTGATATGTTCTTATTTGAACTTCCAGCGCAAATGCCAAACAGTACAACATGTTGAGAACCAACAATCTATATGATATAGTGTGATATGGTAGTAATTTGGTGCAATACTTGTGCTGAGGAATCTGTCTTTGCTATTTCAGTGGATTTGAGACCATAGTAGTAGAAAAAACAGAGTGGAAACAGCATATTTGTGTGAGTCAATGGTGTTTTTGATTAATGAATCTTTCTTAATTAGCCTTATACCTTTTTGTTTTTAATCTGATCAGTCTATCCCTTGACTGCAAACCGAACATTTTTTTTTATACTTTTCATTGGAACATTTTCCCCATTTACCTTTAATCAGTGAAACAGGCATCAGCCAAGGAGAAGTTTCTTCACCGTTGATTCCAGATGACTTAAGACTTCCGTATGCTGAACCAGTTCCTGTAGAATACAGAGACACAGCTCGACCTTGGATCCAGGTATGTATGGGTTTACCATTTTTAGAAGACAAAAAAAGAAACTAGAGTCAAAGCATGTATGTGAAGGAAGAGATAAATGAAAGTGTGAGATATGTATAAATATAGAGAGTTATCTATGTATATCAGTGAAGGTGTATGGCTCAGTGGTTAGAACGTCAGGCCCACAATCACAAGGCAGTGAGTTCAATTCCTGGACTAGGTTGTGTGTTGTGTTTTTGAGCAAGACACTTTATTTCACATAAATCCAGTTCACTGAGTTGCAACATCATTGGTGCCAACCTGTATCAGCCTTTGCCTTTCTCTTGGATAACATCGGTGTCATGGGGAGGGGAGGCAGGTATGCATGGACGATAGCTGGTCTTCCATAAACAACCCTGCCTGGATTTGTGCCTTGAAGGGTAACTTTCTTGGGGCAATCCTATGGTCATTCATAACCAAAGGGGGTTTTTACCCTTTACTCTTTTATCCAAGTATATTTAATACTGCTGTGATATTAGTCCTTGCAACAGTTTAGAGCAAGAATCAAAACCGACTGGTTGCCCTATCTTTATAGTCTGTCTAGATTCATTTACATCTCCCAAGATATCTAGATAAAGTAGTAGATGGCTCTGTATTATAATGCAAAGATGAGTCTTATATACTCTTATATATATATATATATATATATATATATATATATAGAGAGAGAGAGAGAGAGAGAGACGCAAGATCGTTGCCAGTGCCGATGGACTGGCTCCTGTGCAGGTGGCACATAAAATACACCATTTCAAGCGTGGCCGTTGCCAGTACCCGCCTGACTGGCCCTCGTGCCGGTGGCACGTAAAAGCACCCACTACACTCTCAGAGTGGTTGGCGTTAGGAAGGGCATCCAGCTGTAGAAACTCTGCCAAATCAGATTGGAGCCTGGTGTCGCCTCCTGGTCCACCAGTCCTCAGTCAATCGTCCAACCCATGCTAGCATGGAAAGCGGACGTTAAACGACGATGATGATGATGATGATATATATACTGATTTTATTATAGAGAACTTAGGTTTTTAAGAATTACTATGTAGCCTAAGCTGATAGAGGAAGTGCCTGTTAACCATTTCTTGTGATATAACTCACCCCTACTTTCTTGTACATTGTTACAAGAACAGAAGTGGAATTCCACATCTTCTTTCTACCAATGCTGTACTTCTGCTCTGCAAAGGGCTTATTGGTTTGTTCATCTTAATGCTCTGTACCCTAATTGCAGAGGTCTTCTGTCACAGTCTGCAAAATGTTTTTGCATTATATGTGTATTATATATATAAAATATATGTATTATATATGTTATGATTAAATTATATATTGTGTATTTTATTGTGTTTTGTTATACGTGTGATCCCCTGGCCCAAGGAAAAGATTGTCTTGTAAAGAGCACATGTGTAGGTGCCACGTAAAAACATTTGTACTGGTGCCACATAAAAGCACCCAGTACACTCTGTAAAGTGGTTGGTGTTAGGAAGGGCATACAGCCATAGAAATCATGCCAGAGCAGACAATCAGAGTCTGGTGCGGCTGCCTGGCTTGCCACCTCCTGTCAAACAGTTCATCCCATGCCAGCATGGAAAGTAAACGTTAAATGATGATGATGATGATGTTGATGATGATGATGGATGTTGATGATGATGATGATGATGATGATGATGATGATGGATGTTGATGATGATGATGATGATGATGGATGATGATGATGATAATGATGATGGTGATGATGATGATGATGGATGATGATGATGATGATGATGATGATGATGGATGTTGATGATGATGATGATGGATGTTGATGATGATGATGATGATGATGATGAAACAGGTCCATGGTACAAAAAAAAAAATGGGTACCTTGCTCTACTACCATTACTCTTTCTTTATTTCTCCATAGGTTCTGGGTGAGGACCTCGTGTGCTGTCTATTTTCACGGAACTGGTCAATTCGAGAGGCTGCGTTGAAGTATCTAAGTCGTGAGATGGTATCCACGTTGCTGAGAGGTTCCGGAGAAGGTCGCAGTGGTGCAATGATATCTTCGAGTCAACAGACTGCCACCCATCAGATGCTGGAATGTTGTTGCAGTGTGCTTGCATTCATGTGTGCAGACCCTGTCTATAGAGTCTTCATTTCATGTCTTGTAAGTTTACCTTGTTCTACTTTGATATTTTGCTGAAGTTGTTTTCGTTGTTCTTACTTACACAGCTTGAGATGGGGGATGAATTTACCCTTCATCTTTTCAGGATTAATAAAATAAGTACCAGTTGACTGCCAGGGGTTGTTGAATTAAAATCAACTTTCCCTGCTCCTTAACCCTTTCATTACTGTATTTATTTTGAGATGCTCTGTGTTTCTTTCAATTATTTTAAATATAACAAAGAATTTAGTAAAATAACTTAGTTATCATTCAGCTAGTCTTAGGAACATAAGTTGTGACTAAAGTTTGGTGGAAGATTTTAATTCAAAACTTTTGAAAACAAGACATTTGTACTACAGAGCCAGAGCCGGTTTCAGCCGGGTTGGTAACGAAAGGGTTAAATCTGTGACTTTGTATCTGTGTTAGAAATGATCTTGCTGAAAAAAATATAATGTCTTGCAGTATTTGTTCCAGCTCTTTATGTTCCATGTTCAAATCCTGCCGAGGTCAACTTAACCATTTAACCTTCTGGGGTTGATAAAATAAAGTATCAGTCAAGTACTGGGGTCAGTTTAATCAACTAGCCCTTTCTTTTAAATTATTTGACTAAATTCATGGAGAGCAGTATTTGTTCTAACTCTTTATATTCTGAGTTCAAATTTTGGCCAGATCAACCTTACTTTTTATTCTTCTGGGGAATTGATAAAATATAGTATCAATCGAGTACAGGGGTCAGTTTATTTGACTAGCTCTTCCCTTTAAATTATCTGGTAGAATTAGTAGAAATGCTGGTTAAAATATCTTGCGATATTTGTTTTGGCTCTTTAAGTTCAAACCCTGCCTAGGTCACCTTTGCTTTTCATCCTTCTGGGCTCGATAAAATAAAGTACCAGTCAAGTATTGGAGTTAGTTTAATCGAGTAACCCCTTCCCACCAAATTTTTGGCCTTGTCCTCATATATATACATACATACACACACACACACACACACAGGCACACACACACACATATATATTTATATATATATATTTATATATGTGTATATAAAAGAGACCACTAAAGTGGACTGTTAATGTGCTAGAAGAAGATCACTTAAAAATTCTCAAAGAAAATTCAGCGGAGCAAAAACAGGCGGGTGAGACTAGTGAAATATATATATATATATATATATATATATATATATATATATATATGAGAGAGAGAGAGAGAGAGAGATATTTAAAGGTATTATTAATATAAAATAATAATATAAGTGGCTAGCAAGCCTAAAATAACCATAAAGGTAAAATTATATATATATATGTATGTATGTATGTATATATATATGTGTATATATATATATATGTATATATATATATGTATATATATATATATATATATATATATATATATATATATATATATATATATATATATACATTTTAGAGGTAATACTTGATAATTGCAAGCACCTGTATATGCCAGATAGTGGCTGAAGATAGCTTTATACCATCCTGTCTATCAATCAATTATATACCCATATAATGATGCAACGACTATAAAGCTTGAAACACGTGTACCACGGAATCCTTTGTGTTCTGTTTTTATTTTTACGTTTTTAATTTATACATATATATATATATATAAGCTTCTAACTGCCTGTGCTTTGATATATGAAATGAAATGTTTTTCTCTGTTCTTCATTTACCAAATTGCAAGTTGAGTTACTTCCCCTTTGAGTAAGAGTCAAACCTTCTGGTCTTTTTTTTTTTTTTTTTTTTAGCGCACTCTCCGAGCGTTGCTGTCATACACACCATGCCGAGACAAACAACAGAGGAAACGGTTACAGATCATCTTGAAACCTGTTATTGAAGCCATCATTATTAAATGTACAGATGGAAACAAGTAAGTTTCTTTCTTCTGCCTCTTGGTGTTTCTTTCAGCTTTCAACCTGTTGTACCCACCCTCACTGCTGCTGCTGTTGTTGTTGTTGTTGTCATTGTTGTCAGCCCCAGGTCACCACTGATTCAACAAATCTGTGATCAAAGTCTTGATCCAGCTGTGATCATCTGGTATTAGGCGCAGGAGTGGCTGTGTGGTAAGTAGCTTGCTTACCGACCATATGGTTCCGGGTTCATTCCCACTGCGTGGCACCTTGGGCAAGTGTCTTCTACTATAGCCTTGGGCCGACCAAAGCCATGTGAGTGGATTTGGTCGACAGAAACTGAAAGAAGCCCGTCTTATATATGTATATATATGTATGTGTGTGTATATGTTTGTATGTCTGTGTTTGTCCCCCCAACATTGCTTGACAACTGATGCTGGTGTGTTTACGTCCCCGTAACTTAGCGGTTCGGCAAAAGAGACCGATAGAATAAGTACTAGGCTTCCAAAGAATAAGTCCTGGAGTTGATTTGCTCGACTAAAGGCGGTGCTCCAGCATGGCCGCAGTCAAATGACTGAAACAAGTAAAAGAGAAAGAGAAAGAGAGAGTCCACCAAAGATTATATGTTCTTCTTTGAGATTATTATCTTTTGAACCCTAGGTCAGCCTTGGTCCAGAAGACATGTGATCAAAGATGATTTAGCCATAACTGTTTTTAGCCATTTTTTTATACTGGCTTAATGTATCTTGGACTACATTATCTGATATGTCCTTCTTTTCATTATTGTTGCTGTGTAGCTCTAGGCCAGCTTTGGAAGGAATGATAGAAGGGAGATGGGCAGGACTGGATTTAAACTTAGTGGGGGCCCTTGGGCTAATAGGTTGTGGGGGAGCCTCTATGAGTTTGCTAATTCAAAACAAAATAAGATAATAAAATGGAGCCCCATTAAAACTAGGGGCCTGAAAGAGTTTGCAGAGCCCCCCCCCCCCCCCCCCCAAAAAAAAACTTGAAAAGGCCTCAATAAATTCAGAGGGTCTCAGTTAAATTTAGTGGCTTTTTAAATTTAGAAGGATCCCATTAATTCAAAAGGGGGCTCAATACTGTTAAAAAATCTAGTGGATTAAAGTAAAAAAAACCAAATACAAATTATTTATTTGATTGCTGTAAAAATATCTTTTAATCTTTAACTCCAAACTTTAGACTTAAAGGAACCCCTTGCCCCTGTTCAATATTGACCTGTAATAAATCCCGCCCTGTCTCAGACAGGATGGTTGAAGAGGAAATGAGGGAAAGAGAGAGTGATGTATATTATTAATATCAACAGTGAATGATAGAAGAGGGAGTAACGAGAGAGGGATGGGGGTAATGGTAAGAGAAAGAGCAGTAGATTTTAGTGGAGTAATAGGGACAGAGTGGAGGCGCAATGGCCCAGTGGTTAGGGCAGCGGACTCGCGGTCATAGGATCGCGGTTTCGATTCCCAGACCGGGCGTTGTGAGTGTTTATTGAGCGAAAACACCTAAAGCTCCACGAGGCTCCAGCAGAGGATGGTGGCGAACCCTGCTGTACTCTTTCACCACAACTTTCTCTCACTCTTACTTCCTGTTTCTGTTGTGCTTGTAATTCAAAGGGCCTGCCTTGTCACACTGTGTCACGCTGAATATCCCCGAGAACTACGTTAAGGGTACACGTGTCTGTGGAGTGCTCAGCCACTTGCATGTTAATTTCACGAGCAGGCTGTTCCGTTGATCGGATCAACTGGAACCCTCGACGTTGTAAGCGACGGAGTGCCGCAATAAGGACAGAGTAATGGGAGAAAATGAATAAGAGTGGTGGCAAGCAATAAAAAAAAAAGGGGTTGATCAGTAGTGGTGAGAGTGGTTGAATATGGATAGCGCTGAAGCCATCTCTTATTAACACAGGTGGCATGATGGGTGAAGAGAAGCTGAGAGATAAAGGATAATGTGAGCAGTATGGCATTGAATATGGACAAAAGCAGCATCATCTTTTAAACAAGCAGAATGGTACAGTAAATATGAGAAAGGGTGTGTAATAGATGTGAAGGTTAACAAAAGAAGGGATGGGACAGAAAAGATGTGTCTAACCCTTTGATTACATGATTAAATTTCATGGTCCAACAACTTAATTATCATAGTTTCTTATTCCTTCTGTCTATACCCCACTCAGTTGAGGGGTCATATCTTGTGGGTATTTGGCGACCCCTCTTGTGATGGTGTAAGAAGCATCCAATCCACTCTGTAAAGTGGTTGGTCTTAGGAAGAGCATCCAGTTGTAGAAACCTGGCGGAGCCCTCTGGTTTGTCTGTTCTTGTCAAACCATCTAACCTGTGCCAGCATGGAAAAAAAGGACATTAAATGATGATGATGGTGAAGGTTGTGGTGATGACGATCACAATGACAATGACATCGTCACTGAGAGTGTCTCTGCTTCTCACAACATAAGGAAAGGTTTTTTTTACATAGCCATTGGGCAAAATCACTTCCCAACGTTAACTGCTATAAAAGTTTGAGTGGAAATATCTACTTTCTGCATTGAGAGAGCATGACAGACAAAAGCCCCACTTATAGGTATTACACATCCAAAATCTCCACTGCTTGGTGGGTTGATTTCTTATAGCACACTATGTTGCCACCCACCACAGTCCTTTCTTATCCCTTTGTGATGTTCAGCATCTTCAGCTTGTTGATCGGTTTTCACCTCTTCATCCTAGGTCTTTCCTTCTCTTCTCTCTCTCTTCTATTTGTTCATTCTACTTCAAGTGTTCAGTACTTCTTCATACAACCAGCATCCTCCTTACATGTCTATCAGTGTGGTCCTCTCTCTTGCATCCTACATTCAATTCCTCTTACAGCCAGCTTTTCTATTAGCTCACTTGTGCTCTGTTCTTAACGCATGCTAACATTACACACCCAGCAGAGTATACCCACTTCGTTTCATTTTAGTCTTTGCAAATCCTCTGTCTTCAAAGCCCATGTAGTATTACCCTTACAGTTTATACACAAGCATCATAGAATCTACCTTTCACTCTGATAGAGAAATCCTTTGTTGCCAGCTGAAATACCTACCCCACTCATCATTTTTGTACCCCATTCTTACTCTAGCTACTGTGCTTTCGGAACACCCTCCTCTACTGCTAATTAGATCACCTAGCTAACAAAAACCCTCAACTACTATTTTGGAGCCTTCCATGTATTTGAAAGTATCTATTTCATGTGTACTCTTACTGCTGGCTGCTCCTATGCATTTGCCACGTACAAAATCTACCTTTCCCCTTAACCTGTTTACCTTTGATCCCACTATACCTCTTGGGCATACATGGTACACACTAATTTCTACATATACATGTTTGTTTGTTTGTTTGTATGTATGTATGTATGTATGTATGTATGTATGGTGTGTATATGTGTGTGTATGTATGTATGCATGTATGTATGTAGCTCTCTGTCTATCTATCTATCTATCTATCTATCTATCTATCTATCTATCTATCTATCTATCTATCTTTCTATCTGTCTGTCTGTCTGTCTGTCTATTTGTGTGTGTGTGTGTGTTATTAATTTACTAACCTTTTTGTTACCATATTTCTGCTGAAAACCACTTCCTTTGTTTCAACTAATTTTGAAGAAAATAGAGAATTTATATTCTTCCAGCATGCAAGTCAATGTAGCATATAGCATACGCATGTAGTGTAACCATTCAAACATTATCCTTATCTTTCCAAACCCTGCTGCATTTCACATGGAATTTTTGGTCCTCCAAAGTCATCTTGGTGGATATGAGGGAGTTCTGAAAAGTTCCTAGCTGTAAGGGTTTCATGAAAGGTCTGGTTGAAGGCCCAACTTTCCTAGTTCTTTTACAGGGCTTAAAAAACCTGAAAGATTGCTGCAATAAGTGTGTGAATATGTTGCATAAAATCATAATTAACTGACCCTCGTGCATTTTCTTTTATCCAAAGTCAGGAACATTTCAGCAACCTCTCACACATATATATATATATATATATATATATATATATACAGATAAATATATGTGTGTGTGTGTGTGTATGTGTATATATATATATATATATATATATATATATATATATATATATATATATATATAAAATATATAGTTTTAGGGAAAATAACCAAGTTTCAAGAACTCATCAATGAAAATCCACTATCACATATAGAAAAATTAACAATTAAAAGCACAATAAATGAGTATAATATAAAGCAAATTAAATATCATAAGATAAATATAATATATATATATTATATTATATTATATTATATTATATTTATCTTATGATATATATTATATTATATTATATTATATTATATTTATCTTATGATATTTAATTTGCTTTATATTATACTCATTTATTGTGCTTTTAATTGTTAATTTTTCTATATGTGATAGTGGATTTTCATCGATGAGTTCTTGAAACTTGGTTATTTTCCCTAAAACTATATATTTTATCTATAAAGCTCAATTTAATTTTAATTTTTTATAAATTGATTTTAATTGAGTTTTTACCTGTAATTTTGGATTTTGTCCCTAATATTATTATATATATATATATATATACATACATGGCACGTGTAAAGACATTCGAGTGAGATCGTTGCCAGTGCTGCTGGACTGGCTCCTGTACAGGTGGCACATAAAATACACCATTTTGAGCGTGGCCGTTGCCAGTACTGCCTGACTAGCCTTCACGCCGGTGGCACGTAAAAGCACCCACTACACTCTCGGAGTGGTTGGTGTTAGGAAGGGCATCCAGCTGTAGAAACTCCACCAAATCAGATTGGAGCCTGGTGTAGCCATCTGGTTCACCAGTCCTCAGTCAAATCGTCCAACCCATGCTAACATGGAAAGCGGACGTTAAACGATGATGATGATGATGATGATGACATGAGGAGGTGCTGAAAAGTTTCTGGCTTTTAGGGTATCATGAAAGGCTTGGTTGGAGGCCCAACCTTCTGAGTTCTTTTACAGGGCTTAGAAAAACTGAAGGACTGCTGCAATAAATGTGTGAATCTAAGAGGGGAATATGTTGAATAAAATCATAACTAAATCGTCCTCCTGCATTTCCTTTTACCCACAGCCTGTAACTTTTCAGTGTCCCCTTGTAACTTGTCCTGGCTTTTTTGGCTGTAAATTTTGGTCTGAAAAAATTTGAATTTCATGCTGAAAAATATAGTATTTTCGTCTTTATTCAACTAGTGTTTGGAATATAAATTAACAAAAAATTTTGGTGAAGTTTTGAAGTTAGATCACTTGAAAACAGGGATTTCATATCATAGAACCAGGGGCAGTTTCGGTGTTTCTGCCAAACATTTTACACTGTCTTCTTTTTCTCTCTTCTTTCAGACGTACCAGCCAGCTGTCACTGTCCACTATGGTTGAACTGACCAAAGGTCAAGATGGTGAACTGGCTGTTGGACGTGAGATTGTCTCTCCTGGTAAGAAATATAACAACTTGATTCTGAAAATAGCTTTCAGTCATTGATTTTATGTGTGTGTGTATGCATGTGTGGGTATGTTTTATTTGGGAAGTAGTGGTGGGATATTTGTTATCAACCATTATCAATATATATATATGTGTGTATAAGGGATGACCACTAGGTGGACATCCAATATGCTAGAAAGAGGTCATCAATGACCCAACCACAAAGAAAAATAATGTTCTGAAAAATTTCACAAAACATTTTTCTGGAGAACATTATTTTTCTTTGTGGTTGGATCGTTAATGACCTCTTTCTAGCATATTGGACGTCCACCTAGTGGTCATCTCTTATACATGTGTAATACAATTTTTTCTGAATTTTCAGATTTTTTTATATGCTAGGCCACTTGGTTTTGAATTGAATTAATATTCAATTTATCACCCTATATATATAAATATATATAAAGCAATGATTCTAGAAAGGAATTTATAAATATAAATATTTGATACATCACTACGTACATTTCCATAAATTACCTAATTTTGACATTAGAGTCGGTATCCTTGAGATTAGTTTAGTCCGGATTATCCCTGAAGGGATAAACATCCCTCTGTGATTCATCCAATAATGCAGTTTTGCCTGATGAAATGAATCAATGATGACAATCAACTGGATGCCAGTGGATAATACAGACTATACTGTATTAACCCATTACTTCCCATAATTCTATTAACTGGAATTTTTTAATGAAACTTTGATTTCTAGCATAAAACAGCCTTTGAAACACTGGAATGATCAAAATAACATTTCAAAATAACATTTCAAAATAACATTTTAAATAGAAATAAGCGAGATATTTGGTGAAAAATTAGCAAACCTCATTTGAATATCAGAGAAATATACCTAGTAGATATAGCAAAAAGGTTAGATATGTGTAAATATTGACAGATAATTACGAAATTTGTAATTTTTAAGTGATCTCATATGAGATCACTGGTAGGTAATGGGTTAATCCCAAGGATACCAACTTTGATGCTAAAACCATGTGATTTGTGGAAACGTGTGTAGCAATGTATTAAATATTTATAAATTCCATCCTAGAATTATTGTTATTTTTATATCTATCCTACCTTATATCGGTATAACCATGATACAACCCTGAAAAACTGACTCACTAATCAGTATCATTAGATGGTAGCTGGCATAATGAAATAGGAGCTTTATTTGCATACCACTAACGTTACCATAAACAAACTTAAAAGATATATATATATATATATAGGCGCAGGAGTGGCTGTGTGGTAAATAGCTTGCTTACCAACCACATGGTTCCCGGTTCAGTCCCACTGCATGGCACCTTGGGCAAGTGTCTTTTTTTATAGCCTTGGGCTGACCAAAGCCTTGTGAGTGGGTTTGTTTGACAGAAACTGAAAGAAGCCTGTCGAATATGTGTTGGTGTGTTCATGTCCCCTGTAACTTAGTGGTTCAGCAAAAGTGACCGATAGAATAAGTACTAGGCTTCCAAAGAATAAGTCCTGGCGTCGATTTGCTTGACTAAAGGCGGTGCTCCAGCATGGCCACAGTCAAAAGACTGAAACAAGTAAAAGAGTATATATATATATATCTATATATATTATTAATATCTGATATAGTTAACCAAGTTCGTTTAACACTGGGTGCTTGGATTTACTAATCCCTTTTACCTTCTGTTATATGTACGTATGTTATATGAAAGAAGCTTGCTTCTCAACCTCATGGCTCTGGGTTCAGCCCCAGTGTGTGGCACCTTGGGCAAGTGTCTTCTACTATGGCCTCAAGCCAAAGCCATCCAAAGCTTTGTGAGTGGATTTGGTAGATGGAAACTGAAAGAAGCCTGTCGTATATATATGTGTGTGTGTGTGTGCGTGTCTTTGTGTCTGTGGAGGAATGGTTTTCGTCTTGATTCTTTCATGTTATCATCTTGAGAAATTGTGAAGATTTTAAGATAATTTTCTCAACATGAAACCATTGGTTTGCCTTAATACACAAATAAAGAAAAATCTATCCACCAATGTGGTGTTGAGCACTCATTCTTGTTGCTTGACATTTACATATATATTGTGTGTGTGATATATATATATATAAATTAAACAATAGGGTAAAAAATTGGATATTAATTAATATCAATTTAATACCAGGGAACCAGCACATTAAAAAAATCATGGAGATTCAGAAAAAATATCTCAGATCTCAAAGGATTATTGTATATGTATATATAAAAGTATATATATAATTCTGAAGAGAACTGAACTCTTCACCTTTACCTCAGCCACATACTCCTGAGTGGCCTCCTTTATATAGATTGTTATACACACACACACACACACACACACACACACACACACACACACACACATATATATATATATATATATACACACACACATAAACAATTATTGTCATGAAAAGTCATATATATATATTTATACACACACACACACACGCACACAGAGTTATAGATAGATAGATAAATAGATATAAAGAGAAAAACAGCAGAGAGATAGATAGATGTAAGCAAGTGTTGTCCTTATTATTGTTGTTGTTATTATTATTTTCATCATCATCATCATCATCATCATTGTTATTATTATTATTATTATTGTTATTATTATTATTATTATTATTATTATTATTATTATTATTATTGTTATTATTATTATTATTATTATTGTTATTATTATTATTATTTTATTCCATTATGTAACCCCACACTTCACATCTGTCTTTGTATTGTCCCCTTCATCCTTTGCCCTGGGAGCGAATAAAAGAAATGTTCATCATCATCATCATCATTATTATTATCATGATTATTATTATTATTATCATTATTATTATTATTATTATTATTATTATTATTATTATTATTATTATTATTATTATTATTATCATCATCATCATCATCATCATCATCATCATAAGATTGTGAGCTGGCAAAACTGATGGCACGCCAGGCAGAATGCTTAGCAGCATTTCGTATATCTTCACATTCTGAGTTCAAATTCCACCGAGGTCGACTTTGCCTTTCATCCTTTTGGGGTTGATAACTTAAGTTCCAGTCAAGTACTAGGATCAATGTAATTGACTATCTCCCCCTCCCCACAAATTCCAGGCCTTGTGCCTATAGCAGAAAGGATTATTATTATTATTATTATTATTATCATTATAACACAAGTTTGAACAATTGTTTTTCAGGCTCTGGTGGTCTTGGAGGATTGGCTTACATTCTGAAACTCGTGCTCCAGGAATATCAAGTGAAAACTGTGAGATGGCAGTGGTTGTTGGGGCGGCTGTATGTCTTGGACAGATTACTAGAGGAGTTCCCTGGGGAGTTTATCCGTGGCCCAGAACCAGACCCAGATGCTTCTGAAGAACTGAACTCTTCACCTTTACCTCAGCCACATACTCCTAAGACTTCTTCTTCTTCTTCTTCTGCTGCCACTACAACTACTACTACTACTTCTACTACTACTACTACTACTACTACTACTACTTCTTCTTCTTCTTCTTCATCTCCTCCTCCTACATCCTCTTCTTCGTGTCCTCCTTCTTCTTCTTCCTCCTCACAAAACGAATTCTGTCGTATTGTCATTGTTGCCAGGTTTGCAACATATGCCGTTGGTAATGCACATTCCAGAATAGCAAAAATTGCACGTCGTATCTTCTTCATTTGTGTGAAATTCAGCGCAGGGCAGGATGAGATCGTGATACAGCTGGACAATTTACTCGTCACTGCCGTGGACCCTAAGCTGATGCGACCAATGCGCAAAAAGCTGTCGCACATGGTCGACAAAATCAAACAAACCGAGGAGACTGCTAATAAGGTGTGGCATGATTCTGAGAGCAGTCAAGGCACCAGCTGTATCGGTACATCAGCCACAGCATCACCCAATGAAACCCCACTCTCTACACCCCCAGACTCTCCGTTCCCTCTCCCTACAACACTAGACAGTGCAGCTAATCACCCTCTATCCATGACACACTCCTACATATCTAAGGACAATCACCAAGACCCACCTCAACACAGCTTTCAAAATGACCTCCAAAATAATCAACATAGCTCTTGTATGGATATTGTCAATAACACTGGACATGAACTTCGACATGGCCTCTTGAACGATGACCTCCAGAATGAGCTTCAACACAGCTCCCAAAACGACCTTCAATATGACCCCCACTTAGGTCCCCAACATCCCCACTGCAGTGTTAATGCTAGCTGTGCAAAGCTGAAGAATGTTTCTGTGAAGTGCTCTGTAACCCTGGCAACCAGTGACCATTCCGGTGAATGCAAGGTCGAAGAGATTTCCAGCATTACAGCCTGCAACAACAATCATAACAACACCAACACCATCAGCACTAACAGCAGTTGCAACAACAACAACAGCAGCAGCAGCAGCAACAGTAACAAACAGTTTGTCCACAACATCGTGTGCACCACCAAAGTGAACAACTGCACGGACAGCTCTGGAGACCGATCTCAGTTTATGGTGACCATGCCGTCAACATCAACACCGTCCTCATCCATGCAGCACCACCTTGATGACAGCAACAACAGCAGTGTCTGCCATTGCTCCTCTACTCCACTTGCCTGCAGCTCCAGTCACTCGTCGTCCAACATACTCACTGAAGATCTCTCTGATATCACTGTTTCTCCAACAGGCAGCAACGGACCATCTGTCTCTTTCAAAACAGAGATAGCAACACCGAAAGGTTCACCCTGCGGAACCGAGGACCAAAGTAAGTGTTTCTTTCAGCATTGACACATCCAGTTTCTCCATTCTGTCACCCCGGTCCTCTTGTTCTTCATAGAATCCCTTATTCTTCTTCCATACAGAATCTTTTTGTCTCCCTGATTCTGTAAACTTGTTCCTATAACATCTCATTCTCATCCATATTCAAAACTCCTTTCTCATCTACATCGAAGACTCCTTACTCTATTCAATTATTCCTTTTACAAACAGATCTTTCTTAGCCTTTTCCAAAACTACCTCCAATAACCAATTCTTGCTCAGCTGCTTTGAATACATCTTTCTCAGGCAGTACCAACAGTCCTGTTTTCATTCAGTTTCAATACTCGTTTTTAAGTCAGTTCTGATGCTCATTTCTCAGCCAAATCTACTATTCCTTTCTTGGCGAGTTCCAATATTTCTTTCCCAGCAAATGACAATACTCCTGTCTGAACCAGTTCCAGTACATCTTTCCAAGCCATTTCCCAAATTCCTTTATCAGCCAAATATATACTATTTGTCATTGCCTACTCACAAGTGACTGAGACGTTTGGTGAGATGCCATGCTTGAGAAGACCCGTGAAGCCAAATGGAATCATAATCATAGCTGATACTGGTGTCATATAACTGGTACCTGTGCCAGTGTCATAGAAAAACACCTTTCGGACATTGAGCCTCACAGAAGCAATGATAAATGATCAAGGCCTTTGGCGATATGCCATACTTGAGAAGACCTGTCAAGCCAGGTGAAACCGTAGTCGTGGCAGATGCCAGTGTCATGTAACTGGCACCCATGCCAGTGGCATGTAAAAAGCACCCATTGCACTCTTGGAATGGTTGGCATTGGGAAGGGCATCCAGCCGTAGAAACCATGCGAAATCAGACTGGAACCTGGTGTAGCCTCCAGCTTACCATTTTCAATTAAACCGTCTAACCCATGCCAGCATGGAAAGCAGATGCTAACTGATGATGCTGATGATGATGATTTTATATCTAATCTCATCAAGCAGTTCTACTACTCTTTCTCTACCCAGTCCTATACTTCTTTTATCTCTGCTATTCCCAGTAGATCTTTCTCAGACTGAGCTAATATTGATGTCCAAACCCAATCAATATTCCTTTCTCGACCAGATCCAATACTCCTTTTCCATCTTTTCCAACAGCTCTTTTTCAATCAGATATGATACTCTTTTCTCTGTCAAATTCAGTAATCCTTTCCCACCCTGTTCTAATACTCCTTTTTCAGTAAGGTCCAACTCTAAAATTCATTTACCAATGTTCTATTAGTCATCTATCAGTCCTTTCCAATACTTCATTCCCTGGCAATTCTTAAACATCTTGCTCAATCAACTCCAGTACACCATTATTAACAAATTCCAGTGCTCTTTCCTCAGCCAGTTCTTATATTCTTTCATCAACCAATTTCAATACATTGTTTTTAATCAGAGCTTGTACTTTGTTCTCAGTTAGATCTAATACTCACCTCTCTTAAACAAATTCACCTGTATTCATTGTTTTTACCCCATACATATATCCAAAATAATAACAGCATCTTTGTGTCCAAAAATCACAAAGAAGAGCCGCATGCCCTCATGCAGCTATGTAAACTGATCTTTGATACCGCAGGGTTTTTCTTCCTACCAGCGCTTAGTTGTTTTAAAGTGAGATTCAGTCTGTGCAATCTGATCCCCCTCTTTAGATTTGGAGGTCTGACCACAGCATCTCAGCAAGCTAAAGCAGCCTGCAGTGACCAACAAGTTGTAGGTTTTGACATTGGAGTGCATTTCTCCTTGGTGAATTGCCTTACAGAGCTGAAGAGTTCTACCTATCCTGGAGTTGCTGGAAAGGTGTCAAAGAGGTCACTGTGGAGGTGCGTGGCTTAGAGATTAGAGTGTCAGATTCATGATCATAAGATTGTGGTTTCAATTCCTGGACCAGGTAATGCATTGTGTTCTTGAGCAAAGCACTTCATTTCACTTTGCTCCAGTCCACTCAGCTGACAAAAATGAGTAATCCTGTGATGGACTGGTGTCCCATCCTGGTGGGGAATACATATGCCACGAAACTAGGAAACCGTCCCTTATGAGTCGGTATAACTCAAGAAAGTAACTTTATTTACTTCTAAAGAGGCCATTGAATCACATGAGAGACTCTGCTCCTTGATTTAAGGCTGGCCCCACTAGCCTTTTCTTTTCCTATTGGGTTTATACTTGGAGGTTCTTCCATAACATGCTAATTAACCCAAAGCTGGGACTCTGACAGGTGCTACTACTCCAGAGCATACTAGACCTGAAAACAATAGTGACTACAAGATGGTTCCACACTCCTTAAAACCCTAGACCCCTTGAACCAGAGACCCACAACGGGATGCAGTTTAAAGTCGCACCCTGGACAATACCCAATATATCTTCCTCATAAACCCATACTCTTTCCACATTTACTGAATATTCTCCTTACACCTGAACCCAGTATTCCTTGCATGTGTATCATGTGCACCCTATACTCTCTTTGTCCTCCTCCACCCCCAATTCTTTAGTTTGCCATGATACACTGATCCATCACCCATCTGACTATGTGTTCTACTATCTGCTACATAGGCAAGCCTGATTCCTACCAGTATTGCTGCAAAGAAGAGGTGGAGCGGGAGGAAGCAGTAGCTTTAGCCAAGGCTCTAGAGGCGTCGGCAAAACAAGAGCCTTGTCCTTTGGTGCCTGGATTGACTCCATCAGATCGGGAGGAAGTAATCACGGTTCGGATCCAACCAGAGGTAAAATACATAAATATTTTGTCTAATCAAAAAACAAATCCCATTTACTCTTTTACTCCTAAAAAATACTTCAGTTAGTTTTTTGAGGGTTTATATATATATATATATATATATATATATATAATTATGTGTATTTCTTCTATCTTAATGAATAAAAATTCTTCTGATAGAATAAATGGGTTAATAGAAACCAATGTAGCAAAGAACACAAAATAACTGTGGTTAGCTCCTGTTTTTAAGGCAGGAACTCCTTGAAATTTTGGGTATTTGAGTATATTTAAGAATTTAAGGATTGGAGAAAACGCATGTTATAATTGATGATTCCCATGCTTTCCCTGATGAGAAGGTTACAATTTTAATACCAAAGATCCCTATGGATCACACAGGTTCTAATCCTTTGAAACATATGTAGGAATAAAGTATGCAATTATAACATGCGTTTTCTCCAATCCTTAAATTCTTATATATATATATATATATATATATATATATATATATTTGTTTTAAAAGAAATGCTGGCATGGCTGTGTGATTGAGAATTTTGCTTCTCAATCACATGGTTTCAGGTTCAGTTCCACTGTGTGGTACCTTGAGCAAGTGTCTTCTACCATAGACCCAGGTCAACAAAAGCTTTGTGAGTAGATTTAGTAAACTGAAACTGAAAGAAGCCTATTGCATGTGTGTGTGTGTATCTGTCTGTTTGTGTCTCCTTGTCTTGACATCACTTAAGGTTGTAAATGAATCTCCATCATTTCAAATATTTTGCAAAAACATGTCTGCTCATGGGTAAAATATTACTTTACATTGAAATAGGTGAGGATTGATGGCAAGACAGAAATCCAGCAGTAGAAAGAACCTGCCTCGATAAACTTCGTCTGAGCCATGCAAGCATGGAAAAGTGGACCTTAAAACGATGATGATGATGTTGGTGATGAAACAGATGGTAGATGACTAAATCAAACCGAGTGTATTACTGCTATATTACTTTTTATCAATCAAAATTTCTGAAGAAGTATAGGCGTAATTTGACTCTTGTACAATTTGAGTTGAGCACTAATTAAATCCTTCTACTCGTCACCATTGGTTTTAATGTCCACCTTTCCATGTCTGTATGGCTTGGACAGAGTTTTTTTTTGTCTGAGAAAGAATTTCTATGGCTGGTTGCCTTTCCAGGTTGTTTGCAACCCCTCATTTATTTCCCAGCAAGATATTTCCCAGTTTCTGCAGGGGTTTTGAAAATGAATGGTACAGCTTGTATGGCAGTCACATTCATTTACAACTATCATTATTTTTAATCAGAGCTTGTACTCTGTTCTCAGTTAGATCTAATACTCACCTCTCTTAAACAAATTCACCTGTATTCATTGTTTTTACCTCATACATATATCCAAAATAATAACAGCATCTTTGTGTCCAAAAATCACAAAGAAGAGCCTCATGCCCTCATGCAGCTATGTAAACTGATCTTTGATACCGCAGGAGACACACACACACGCAATGGGTTTCTTTCAGATTCATGATCATCATGATCATCATCTCATCATTGTTTGACGTCTGCTTTCCATGCTGGGATGGGTTGGACGGTTTGGCATGGAGCTGGCTAGCAGGGCGCTGTCCAGACTCCAGCTGTCTGTTGTGGCACGGTTTCTCCGACTGGATGTCCTTCCTTACTTCTTATTGCTTTATTGCCCACAAGGGGACAAACACAAGGACAGACAAAGGGATTAAGTCGATTACATTGACAGCAAGTGTGTAACTGGTACTTATTTAATTGACCCCGAAAGGATGAAAGGCAAAGTCGACCTCAGCGGAATTTGAACTCAGAACATAGCGGCAGATGAAATACTGCTAAGCATCTCGCCCGGTGCACTATCGTGTCTGCCAGCTCACTGCCTTACTCTTTACTCTTTTACTCTTTTACTTGTTTCAGTCTTTTGACTGTGGCCATGCTGGAGCACCACCTTTAGTCGAGCAAATCGACCCCAGGACTTATTCTTTGGAAACCTAGTACTTATTCTATCGGTCTGTTTTGCCGAACCGCTAAGTTACGGGGACATAAACACACCAGCATCGGTTGTCAAGCGATGTTGGGGGACAAACACATACACACACACATATATATATATACATATATACGACAGGCTTCTTTCAGTTTCCGTCTACCAAATCCACTCACAAGGCTTTGGTCGGCCCGAAGCTATAGTAGAAGACACTTGCCCAAGATGCCACGCAGTGGGACTGAACCCGGTACCATGTGGTTGGTAAGCAAGCTACTTACCACACAGCCACTCCTACGCCTTCCTTACTTCTGTTAAGGAAATCCACTCACAATGCTTTGGTTAGCCTGGGACTATAGCAGAATGCATTTGTTCAAGGTGCCACGCTGTGGGAAGTGAACCTGCAATCATGTGATTGGAAAAGCAAACTTTTTTAACCATATGCTTAGAAGACACCTGTAATAAAAATTTAATTTCCCTTCTGTATCACTCATCACTCATTACTCTACTTTATAATCATTACTCGTCTGTGTCTGTGTTGATTTATGTTGCAGAGTCAAACAGATATGCACCCTTTGGAAAGTCCATTCAACCACAGTAGTATGCTTTCTATGCCAAACAGCAGCAGCAGCAGTAGCAGCAACAACAACAACAACAACAGCAGTAACAACAACAATAGTCCTCTATATTTAGAGAATGTACATTGGGTACGAAGTAACTTGTTAGGGACCGGAGCATTCAGCAGTTGTTATCAAGCAAGGGATGTGAAGACTGGAACATTAATGGCTGTCAAACAGGTTTGTTTCATTTTATGTTTGTTTGTTTATGTGTGCAGTTGTACTTGTAACACGTTGGAAGAGCTCTTTATATTTCAGAACATAATTTATTGTTGTATTAATTGTTGGCACTCCGTCGCTTACGATGTCGAGGGTTCCAGTTGATCCGAACAATGGAACAGCCTGCTTGTGAAATTAACGTGCAAGTGGCTGAGCACTCCACAGACACGTGTACCCTTAACATAGTTTTCGGGGATATTCAGCATGACACTGTGACAAGGCTGGCCCTTTGAATTACAGGCACAACAGAAACAGGAAGTAAGAGTGAGAGAAAGTTGTGGTGAAAGAGTACTGCAGGGTTCGCCACCATCCCCTGCCGGAGCCTTGTGGAGCTTTAGGTGTTTTCGCTCAATAAACACTCACAACGCCCGGTCTGGGAATCGAAACCGCAATCCTATGACCGTGAGTCCACTGCCCTAACCACTGGGCCATTGCGCCTCCACTATATTAATAGAGAAGATTAATTACAAGCAAATAAATATTCAAATGAAACACATGCAGAAAGTCTTTGTTAGAAATTTGGATTCATTTTTACACATCAAATACATATCAATGCCAATGGGAAAATTGAATACTCCGGAGGTGGCAAGAGTAGGGAATGTTATGACAACTCAGATGTCTTGGCACTCTATGGAATTGGCAACAAATTTGATTGTATTTATGTGCTGTTTCCACAGAATGTCTAGATGAGCCATTTAACTATAACGTGAACAGCAGTCATTGATTGTATAGCAATTAGGTTTGTGCATGTGATTGAAATGTGATTGCTATATGGAGAACACAGGATTGAATCCAATTGTTATACACTTATTGTTTAGCTCCACGGTTACTCTTTTACTCCTTTACTTGTTTCAGTCTTTTTGACTGTGGCCATGCTGGAGCACCGCCTTTTAGTCGAGCAAATCGAACCCAGGACTTATTCTTTAGAAGCCTAGTACTTATTCTATCGGTCTCTTTTGCCGAACCGCTAAGTTACGGGGACGTAAACACACCAGCATCGGTTGTCAAGCGATGGTGGGGGGACAAACACAGACACACAAACACATACACACATACATATATATATATATATATATATATATATATATATATATATATATATACATATATACGACGGGCTTCTTTCAGTTTCCGTCTACCAAATCCACTCACAAGGCTTTGGTCGGCCCGAGACTATAGTAAAAGACACTTGCCCAAGATGCCACGCAGTGGGACTGAACCTGGGACCATGTGGTTGGTAAGCAAGCTACTTACCACACAGCCACTCCTACGCCTACGTTAGTTCATATCTTACTTTTATGAGAGGAAGATGCAGGTCAAAATGAAAATAGCACCACCATATGTCACAGCAGAGGGGATATCCAGCAGTCATGACCTGGATATGAACCGGTTCCCCTAGAGTGTAAGGAGTTAAGGACCAAAACACTTGAATTTGGAGTATGGTGTTACTTCACTGAAGACCTTCTGCTGCTCAGCTCTCCCTAGGGTTCCTTGCTGCAAGTACAACACTGACATTCTAGATACTGATGATCCACAACCTTTTATAATCCACGCTAATTCATGAGTAGGAACGAACCTCAAATTCTTGTGGCTACCATATTAGTTTGCTGGTATCTTGCACAGACTAATACATTGCACAGTACAGTATTAATTAGCTTGTATCATTTGTACTAATGTAGAAGTACATAATACTAATGTACAAGTACATAATACTAATGTACAAGCACTTGTATTTCATTTAATTATTTCAGGTAAATTTAACAATCGTTTAATTTAACGGTTTGGAAAATCAGTAGTCTGGAAAGGTATTGGAAAAGCATTGAAGTCAAGGCTATTGGAAAATCAGTGTCGGACCTGTACGTTATAATTAATGTGTAGAGACGAAGTTGTCTCCTCTTGGAATAGATCGATAGAGAGAGAGAGAGAGAAGGCGTTTGCTTTGCTGATACTTCAATAGACTTGGCCATACTTACTGCTTCTTCCCACTCCACTTCCTCTTTGAAGCAATGTTGGTAAGAGTTAGGCTTGCCTGTAGCTGTAGGTAGGATATATGGACACATGGTTAGGTGGGTGATGGATCAGGTGTGTAGTGGAGAACTAAAGAACGGTAGTAGAGATGAACAAAGAGTATAAAGATACATGTGGTGCACATAGATTGTTTGGCTAATTCAAACAGAGTTGTCTCCTCTTGTAATATCTCCAGACTGTAACTTTCCTTGTACCTTCACCATAGTGTCCTCCTGCCTTTCTCCCAAAGCGTACTCGACAGACAGACAGACCCAAATGAAATATCTAATCTGTAAATCTTGAACATTGACAAGAATTATATTGATTCATTTTTCGCGGTAAAGTTTGATTACCCTATTAAACTAAGATAATTTTATCTGGAACGTATGTTGAATTTTTTTAAGAGGATCCAAAAAAGTGTAAACATACAAGACATTGCACAAAATAACTTTTCTCACCTGAAAATATTATCTGCCAATTACTCAGAATTTTCACCAGAGCAGCATCAAAAGCTTCATTGTATTTATTTAAATTGATTTTAAAATTTCAAAAATATGCTAATGAATTTGTTGGACAATAATGTCTTTAGTCACAGTTCTCACTTACCTCATCTGATGTGCATGACAAATGCAAATGTGACATTTTCAAGACAAATGTATTCTATGTCTTCCAAACAGTGCAGGTCTGGAAAAAATTGCTTCAATATCAATATCTGGTCGAAGAAGACAAACCATTTCAATATGCCTCTACAAGTATATAGTGATTTTTTTTTTGTGCTACTTTAGCGTGTAATCTCCAACTTAGGGCGATTACTTTAGGTTACTCTTTAGTTTACTTTCCTAAAAACCCTCAAGATGCTGGCTAAAGGTTTTTACAGTAAGATCAGCGAAGAGA
The DNA here is from genome assembly GCF_046866305.1 of Octopus bimaculoides. Lineage (NCBI taxonomy): Eukaryota > Metazoa > Mollusca > Cephalopoda > Octopoda > Octopodidae > Octopus > Octopus bimaculoides. The sequence continues at coordinate 90,776,992 of NC_142935.1, forward strand.
CAAAGGTTGTTGCACTTTTATGAGGAAATGGCCTTTTAGATGATGAAGAAAATGTTGCACCATGTCATCATGAAATGAAAGAAGCTCAAAGAAAAGGGAAAACCAGTGAAATCTCCTGCTTTATGTTGCAAAACTTGCAGCTGCCAAACTTATCAGTTTATCCACACCAGAAATGTTTCTTTTCTATTATACTGATTTAAATAACTTCTCTTATGATAAAGTGCATCAGTTAACTGAATCAAAATTTCATAGTTTTTTTTTCTTTAGAAATTGAAAAGTAAACAAAATAGTAACTTAAAGTAATCACCCTGTAAGTTGTAGATCACATGCCAAAGTAACATCAATTTTTTTCTGGGTATCTTAAAAATTTCCAGAGAATGAAATCAACCAGCTAACATGCACATTACAAAATCTATATGTAAGTGGAGGAGTAAAACTGTGCAAGACTTTTCTCAGGTTCAAAATGTGAATTTATTTTTGTTCTCTACATTCCAACGATAAAGCTTTTATATCTTTGTTAGGAACCAACTCCTTCTTTACCGGAAGATTTCAAATAATTAACCATAGAAGAGAACATGCATACATTCATATATGTAAGCATACATGCATGAATGACTATGAATAATGGGCTCAAACACATGCTGTTAGTGGAACAGTAAAAATGTGCAAGACTTTTCTCAGGTTCAGAATGTGAATTTGTTTTTCTTATCTACATTCCAATAGAGCTTTGTATCTTTCTTATAGGCCAACACATTCTTTACAGGAAGTTTTCAAATAATTAACAATGGATTTCATATCACCACTCCTACACGTGCTTTTTCCCTTGATTGATGGCCCATTTGGTATATGAGGGAGTTTGGCACTGCTACCCTCATTTACAGACAACACTTGCCAAAGGTGCAGTGTAATGGAACTGAACTTGGAACCATGTGGTTGCAAAGCCAATTTCATCATCGTTTAACATCCGTTTTCCATACTGGCATGGGCCGGGCAGTTTGACTGAGGTCTAGAAAGCCAGCAGCTGCACCAGGCTCCAATCTGATCTGGCAAAGTTTCTACAGCTGGATGCCCTTCCTAACGCTCTGAGAGTGTAGTGGGTGCGTTTTACGTGCTACCGGCACAGGAGCCAGTCAGGCGGGCCTGGCATCGATCTTCTTTGGATAGTGCTTTTTATGGGGTACTGGCGTCTTAAATGTTAAGAGATTCGTTGACATGCTTCATTGAGATATTTACATAACTTAGCCAATTGGTTTAATGATGATTACTTCTCCTTCTTTATCATTTCAGATTTCCTTCTGCCGGAACACAGAAGAAGAGCAGGAGAAGGTAATCCAAGATGTCACGGAGGAGATTCACATGATAGCTGCACTGAATCATCCCAATGTCGTACGGATCATGGGTGCTACACGGCAAGGCTGTCACTTCAATATGTTTGTTGAATGGATGCCAGGTTAGTAGCAGCAGCAGCAGCAGCAGCAGCAGTAGTAGTAGTAGTAGTAGTAGTAGTAGTAGTAGTTGTAGTAGTAGTAGTAGTAGTAGTGCTAGTATGTGGTGGTGGTAGTAGTAGTTGGTGGTGGTGGTGGTGGTGGTGGTAGTAGTAGTAGGTGGTGGTGGTATAATAATAGTAGTAGCAGCAGCAGTAGTAGTAGTAGTAGTAGTAGTAGTAGTAGTAGTAGTAGTGGTTGGCAGCAACAGTGATAGTGATGTTGTGACTTAGTCTAGCTTAGTCCTGACTGAATTGATGGCAAGGTGCTGGCAGTTTATGTTGTTAAGTATTTCACAGCCGCATGGTTTGGAGATCAGAGATAATGTTATGATAATAAGAATTCATAATTTTAAAGCTGTAATTAAATATACTAAGGTATTTATATAAAGTTGAATGGTGTGCCTTGCCTAAGGTTTAACACAGTATATATATATTCCGCCACTACATTCCTCCATGGCAAGGTTTAATCTGTGTATACAAATTTAATTTGCGGTCCATGGGAAGAGCCGTTTTAGCGATGCGTCCTGCCCAGCTCTTCGAAACGCCGGTGTTAAAACAGGGGTAGCTGATGAAGAAGAATGTTCTCTATGTGGCTTGTGTGTTTTCTCGTCTACGTTTTGTTTGCAATGTCCTGTACCCAGATATGCACCTATACATACAGGTGGATGTCGGTATGCACATACCTGTACGTATATATGCATATACTCATTTACTATTTGTTTTTATATATATATATATATATGTATATATATATATATATATATATATATATGTAGCTATCACCAGAGGCAGGCAATCACTGCTACTTCCACTGTGAGGACTACCAGATCACATGATTTCGATCTCTTTAGGTTTTGTCAGTGATAGGTACCTCAGCAATGGGAAAACTACATATATATATATATATATATATATATATATATATATATATATATATATGCGAGTAAAAATAAATACAAAAAAGGTGGGTTTTTTGTATGATTGTGTATAGAGGAATATATTATTTTGTTTAAAAGAGTTCCAACACTGTCTGTTTTTTATGTTTTATTTATATTCCTGCAGAACCAATGTGGGGTAAAACCAGCCAACTTATTACAGTCTGTTAAAGTCTGTCGTACCGGCCATGACGAAGGGAAATAGCCCTGAAACTCGAGTCGCTTTTATATATTTATATTTATATTTATATATTTGATCCTTTATATTGAACACTCAATATTTCATCTACATTCAATACTTTATTTCATGGTGCCATCCATTTTTATTTTATTTTATTTTATATTATATATTGTATATTATATTATATATTGTATATTCCATATTCTATACCCCACATTGGTTCTGCAGGAATATAAATAAAACATAAAAAACAGACAGTGTTGGAACTCTTTTAAACAAAATAATATATATATATATATATATATATATATATATATATAAACAATATATGAGTATATGCATATATATGTACATGTATGTATATACGTTCATCTACATGTACATATAGATACATAACTGGGTACATGACGTGGCAAAAGAACAAGGACAAAATGGTAAACAAGGTGCAACAAACAAGCAGGCCACATAGAAACATCCCCATATATATATTACTATCATATAAATGGTATCAATTGTAATTTTCTGTGAAAATGTGTAGCCTTTCAGCTGTGTTTTATTTCACAGACTAGAGGAAGCATAGCTATTGGTGTGACTGTCACATGATGGAGATCCTGAACTAAACTTTTGATGTTACCCCCACACACAGCTATCACTTGGCTTTAATCCATGGACGTGGCAGAGAACTGATCCAAAAGTACCCTTACTTTACTGTGTGATCATCTCCAGCCAGTCAATCTATATGTTAACTGATTGTGATGAGAGCCACATCTCTTTATAAAAATGAACACACTTTAGGACAAGGCCTAGAAATGATAATTCGTGACACAGCTCCATGTCTCTCAAATCTTACACTTTTGAAAATAATACAAATATGAAACTGGCATTGATATTGATATAAATAAGTCTTCATATACATTCTCTGTGCATTTTCAACTTCTGTTATTTCATATATGTATATATCATCATCATCATCATCATCATCATCATCATCATCATCATGATTATCATTTAACATCTGCTTTCCATGCTGGCATGGGTTGGACGGTTTGACAGGAGCTGGCTAAGCAGAAGACTGCACCAGGCTTCAGTGTCTGTTTTGGCATGGTTTTTACATCTATATGCCCTTCCTAACACCAAGCACCTCACGTTGAGTGGGTTACTGAAAATAAATTAAATTTTGAATTTTGAAAATTGGATAAATACTCTAAGATGAGAAAGAGTTGCCAGCGAGTGGTCACGGAAAATTGTACCCTATACCTTTTCTAGGGTTATTTACCTGATTTTCTAGGCTGTTTTCAAAACTATCCCCCATTTAAAATTTACTTCATTTTCTTTGGGCCTCACAGAGGCAATGGCAAGTGACTAAGATCTTTGGTGATATGCCGTGCTTGAGAAGACCCGTTGAACCGACTGAAGTCGTAGTCGTGGCTGATGCTAGCATCACATAACTGGCACCTGTGCCGGTGGCACGTAAAAAGCACTCTTTGAACATTGGGCCTAATGAAGGCAGTGACAAGTGACTGAGACCTTTGATGATATACTGTGCTTGGGAAGTTGTGGCTGATGCTGGTGTTATGTAACTGGCACACAAAATGCACCCACTACACTCTGTAAAGTGGTTGGCATTAGGAAGGGCGTCCAACCATAGAAAACATGCCAAATTAAACTGGAACCTGGTGCAGTTCTCTGGCTTTCCAGTTCCAGTCAAACAGTCTTATCCCATGGAAAGCAGACACTACATAATGATGATGATGATGATGATGATGATGATATATTTAGCTGCTGTGTGTAATGCTCTTTTTTTATGTACCCTTATGTCACCAGGTGGCTCTGTTTCCAACCTATTGGCAAAGTATGGCAACTTTTCTGAGACTGTGGTCATTAGCTACACACACCAAGTCCTCCGTGGCTTGACATATCTTCATGAAAACCAAGTTCTACATCGTGATCTTAAAGGTGAGTGGCAAACCTCAAACCCATCTGGTCATGTGGGTCAGTTCTAAGAATATCATTCAGTTTCTCTACACTGTAGCCACAACACAACACTACTACACTGCATACTGTAGCCACAACAAATGCTACCACTGTACATATCAAAGCCATGACACAACACTATGACAGTCTGTATTGTAGCCAAAGCATAACTCAATCTGTCCTATAGCCATAGCACAATATATGTATGTGTATTGTATTTGTGTGTATGTGATATATATATGTGTGTGTGTGTGTGTGTGTGTGTGTTATATGCCTGTTGTGTGGCTTAGTGGTTAGGGTATCCAGCTCACAGTCACAGGGTCATGAGTTTGATTTCTGGTGGTGTGTTGTGTCCTTCAGCAAGACACTTTATTTCACCTTGTCACATTCTGTGTCATTCTGAATCTCCTTGAGAACTACATTAAGGGTACACGTGTCTGTGGAGTGCTCAGCCACTTGCAAGTTAATTTCACGAGCAGGTTGTTCCATTGATCGGATCAACTGGAACCCTCGTTACCATAACTAACGGAGTTCCAGTTGACATACCTGGATATTGTAACTGTGTGTGATACGTGTTTGTGTATTGTATTTATGTGCATAGTATACACGTGTGTGTCTGTTATATGTATGCAAGTATCTTGCATATTTTTCTGTGTTGTACAAGTACAACATCAATTTTCTGGAACTCTAGGTTACAAAACCATTTTGGATTGCTGATTTTTCAGAACTGAAACTGCTTCCCGTGATCAACACACTAAAAATGAAACAAATATTAATCCTTTAGCATTTAAACCAGCCATATCCAGCCCAAATATTCTATCTATATTATGTTCAAACCAACCAGATCTGGCCTCTCACATCTCTCCTTAAAATGTGGCTGCAGTCACTTTAAACTCTTCAGGCACCCTGACTGGGCCAACAAGTCTGTCCCCAATGATACCACCCCACAACACAACTCCATGTGGCTAAATAATTCATTATGTCAATAAATCTTATGGTTTTCTGTTTAATGTATACTCAATATATTCTTAATATGTATCATTACTCTTCATTTTCTGACTGGTCATAATGATCAACCTTCTACAAAATATTACTGCTTCACTGTTTTAGAGCTGCAAAATTATCACAAGACTGTTACTCAGAGTTTGACGTTCCCATTTGTTGGACAGTTGTGATGAATGGGAATGTGAAACTCTGAGTAATAGTCTTGTGATAATTTTACAGCTTTAAAAAAAGCATATTACTCTATCTTCGGTGCTAACACTACACCTGATATCCCACCTCCCTCCATACGCATGCACACATGTACATCATGACTCTTACACTGTTCACTTTCCTCACTTTTGCACATAATTCTATGTACTCTACATGCACCTTTGATGAGTTGCAGTGCACTTGAGCACTATACATTATTATTATTATTATTATTTTTCCCACCTTGTTTTGTACTTATGTGCTAACCTCTGTGTGCGTGTATACATATATAATTACTTGTTGGTTGGCATGCCATCGGTTATGATGACGAAGGTTCCAGTTGATCCGATCAACGGAACAGCCTGCTCGTGAAATTAACATGCAAGTGGCTGAGCACTCCACAGACATGTGTACCCTTAACGTAGTTCTTGGGGGAGATTCAGGGTGACACAGTGTGTGACAAGGCTGACCCTTTGAATTACAGGCACAACAGAAACAGGAAGTAAGAGTGAGAGAAAGTTGTGGTGAAAGAGTACAGCAGGGTTCGCCACCATCCCCTGTTGGAGCCTCGTGGAGCTTTTAGGTGTTTTCGCTCAATAAACACTCACAACGCCCGGTCTGGGAATTGAAACCGTGATCCTACGACTGCGAATCCGCTGCCCTAACCACTGAGCCATTGTGCCTCCCTTTTCCGCTTTATAAGAGTAATTTATCAAATGTTTTTGCTGTTCTAACGGTGTCTCTGCATTCGAAAATAAATTATCATCTTATTTGTGTCTTACATAGCTATAATAAGCACACAGACCTTCAACCTGTAACTAGTTTGATAGGTGCCAACAGATGAAACTCTTTGACCTTGATTCATTCCGTTGCTTCTGCTAAATATTAATAAAAATATATGTGTGTGTTTGTGTTTGTTTGTGTTTGTTTTGTATCTGTGTTGTTTATGTCAATGTTTGCTGTGAACTGTTTACTCTGTACCGTATACACCAAGCATTGGCAAACCTTTTTGAGAAGCAGGCTCTATGAAACATGGCACATCTTCAGGCTGGCTGGCTGCACTACAAAATAGAAAATTCAAAGTAATTTTTCATTAGCCATGCAGCATGTGAGCTGCAGTTTGCCTATGACTGGTGTACACACTCTCATTGACCACAAACATTCACATCTCTCTATATTTATATCTGCAGGTGCTAACCTCTTAGTGGACAGTACTGGACAGAGGGTCCGAATTGGTGATTTTGGTGCGGCTGCTCGTTTGGCATCACAGACTACTCAAGCTGGTGAATTTCAGGGACAATTACTAGGGACAATAGCCTTTATGGCGCCAGAGGTAAAATTACTGTCATTCTATCATTACTTCAGTTTAATATGTGTGTGTGTATACCATAAAAACCCATGTAATTTATGCACTTTTTTTTTCCAGAATTTTTTAGAAATTTTTTTTTGTTGAAAAATGATGTACAGGAAGTTGACTCATTTAATGTCAGAATCGGTTTTTACAGAAAAAATATAATGAAGTTGACTTTTATTTTTGTTGGACAGTATAATGCTTACTTTTTCTGTATAAATTTACTAAAACCATTAAATGGTTAACTACTTTTGACCTCTTTGAAAGTCCAATAGATATGTCATTTTAATGAATTTTAATTACCATTTTCTGATATCTGAAAAGAAACAGCAATTTTAGAAAAACATATTAAGCAACACTAATAATAAATGAAATAACATAAAAATAAACAAGCTTTTGATGGTTTTATAGATATTTCAAAATTATGATGCTATGATGCTAGGTGTTTCCATTATTTTGTCCAACTCCTGTGTATACATACATATATACATACATACATACATACATACATACATATATATATATATATATATATATATATATATATATATATATATATATATATATATATATATATATATGTACTTATTTATTTATTGTATTTTTTTTTGCTTATTGAAATTGGAGCTCTTTGCATTCTGAGTTCAAATCCTACTGAGGTCAATGTTACTTCCTTTTGGAATTGATAAAATACAGTACCAGCCATGAACTGGGGTCACTGGCATATATGTATGCATGTGTGTATGGTGTGTGTGTGTGTGTGTACATGCCTGTGTGTATAATTTTTGTTTTACTATTTGTTTCACTATTCCATTTCCCCCATGCTACAGAACCACACACACACACACACACACACACACACACACACACACACACACTCACTCACTCACTCTCTCTCACACACACACGCACATACACACTTATACATGCACGCACACATTTTAAAGAACAAGCAATCTATACGTGTACGTCTTGAAAACTAATATAAAAAACCTTTGAATTAAATCTTTATACTGTGAGACTGTTGAATAATTAAAAAGTGTTTAATCATACTAATTAAGATTTACTCTGTAATTCAATCTGTTTATTTCTCTATCATTCCATCAGGTACTCCGAGGGGAGAGCTATGGACGAGGTTGTGATGTGTGGAGTGTTGGCTGTGTAATGATTGAAATGGCCACAACAAAACCACCATGGAATGCTAATGACATATCAAACCATTTGGCTTTAATTTTTCGGGTAAGACTTTTGTTATTTGTTTATAGTTAAACTGTATTATATTGAGTGGAGGCGCAATGGCCCAGTGGTTAGGGCAGCGGACTGGCAGTCATAGGATCGCGGTTTCAATTCCCAGACTGGGCGTTGTGAGTGTTTATTGAGTGAAAACACCTAAAGCTCCACGAGGCTCCGGCAGGGGATGGTGGCGAACCCTACTGTACTCTTTCACAACAACTCTCTCTCACTCTTACTTCCTATTTCTGTTGTGCCTGTATTTCAAAGGGTCAGCCTTGTCACACTCTGTGTCACGCTGAATATCCCCGAGAACTACGTTAAGGGTACACGTGTCTGTGGAGTGCTCAGCCACTTGCACGTTAATTTCGCGAGCAGGCTGTTCCATTGATCGGATCAACTGGAACCCTCGACGTCGTAAGCGATGGAGTGCCAGCAAAACTATATTGTGAAGGTGCATGGCTTAGTGGTCAGGTTATTTTGCTCATGATCATAAGGTTGTGAGTTCGATATTTGGCAGCACATTATGTCTTTGAGCAAGACAATTTATTTCATGCTGTTCTAGTCCACTCACACAGCAACAATGAGTCGTACTTGTAATTCGAAAGGGCCATTTTAGTCACATCCTGTGTCACGCTGAATTTCCCTCAGAACTACATTAAGAGTTGCATATTTGGCCACTTACATGGTTAATTTCATGAGTGGGCTGTTCCATTGATCGGATCAGATGGAGTGCCAGCCTAAACCATTTGGCTTTAACCTTTTTGATGCCATCCAGCCTGAGACCACCCTTTGTTCTCTGTTACAAACTTCCTGTTTAAAAAAAATTATCTAAATTAAAATCTCCAGTCAAAATTTAATGCCCCAAACACTAGCTTAATTCATGAAGAAGTTATTAGACACTTCATCATTTTCAAAATTAATTGAAGCAAATGAAGTGCATTTCACAATCGGTCAGAGCATCGTGACGCGTAATCACGGGGATGTGAGTTCGAGTCCACAGCTAACCACCTACACTTTTTTCTGCAAAATAGGGGTAGTTTATCCTGTTCAGGCTATATTATTAGCATTATCCTGCGTTTGAGATTTTAAAATCACTTCTTTAACTTTCTAAGATATCTCAACGCCTCTAAAAAGCAAACTTCGTTTGTTTATTTACGTTTGTCGTAATTTGAAAGTAACAGAATGATTATTTTGAGTAAGATTAGAAATTTGAAATTGAAATTAAGGAATTATAAGGAAAAATATGCATTAAATTCTCATATTAACTTATTTTTTCTGTTTAGTTAATACAAAGTTCTCAAATTTTTAGTCACTGTTTACTAAATTCTTCATTATTTTGAAAATTAATTGAAACAAATTAGGTGTATTTCAATAGAAATATGGTAACAAAATGGTTCATTTTTTTAAGATTTAATTCCCTTGTTATAGTTCTTCACATTTAAAAAAACTGTTTGCTTATTATATCATCTGTCTTTAACCCTTTTGAGATACCAACCTGCCTGAGAATGCACCCAGGTTCTGTGATACCAACTTCCTATTTAAAAATTATCGAGATGAAAATTTTTCTATCAAAATTTCACGTTGTTTTATGTCTCAAACACTTGTTTAATATCGACAAGAGTTATTGTTACTACTGCTATTACAAGGGAGATAATCATATCGTCACAGTACAAAGTAAGATCAGAAATTTCACTCAGTGAAACAGAAAGAATCATAGAGACAGGATGAGAAAGAGGAGAGGGAGTAAATGATAGAGTATTTGTGGGAGGAGTTATACAAATGAGAATCAAGGACAGACAAAATACAATAGTGATTAGCATATTCATATTCAAATTTGGTGAAACATATTAAGATTGAATATACATGTCATTGTTTTACTTTGTTTTATATTTAATATTATTTAGGCGTAGAGGCTCAATGGCCCAGTGGTTAGGGCAGCGGACTCGCGGTCATAGGATCGCGGTTTCGATTCCCAGACCGGGCGTTGTGAATGTTTATTGAGCGAAAACACCTAAAGCTCCACGAGGCTCTGGCAGGGGATGGTGGCGAACCCTGCTGTACTCTTCAACCACAACTTTCTTTCACTCTTTCTTCCTGTTTCTGTTGTGCCTGTAATTCAAAGGGTCAGCCTTGTCATGCTGTGTCACGTTGAATATCCCCAAGAACTACGTTAAGGGTACACGTGTCTGTGGAGTGCTCAGCCACTTGCATGTTAATTTCACGAGCAGGCTGTTCTGTTGGTCGGATCAACTGGAACCCTCAACGTCGTAAGTGACGGAGTGCCAACAATTATTTAGGCAGCAAAATTGTAGAATCGATAGCATGCAGGGCAAAATGGTTAGTGGCATTTTGTTGGTCTTTACATTCTGAGTTCGAATTCCATTGAGGTCAACTTTGCCTTTTATCCTTTTGGGGTTGATAAAATAAGTACCAGTTAAGCAGTGGGGTTGATGTAATCAGCTTTTTAAAAGCACTTTAATCTTACCCGCAAGAATTATAAGTTGTTGATGTCATAGGAATTTAGAAACTTCCAACACTCAAGTGCAGGCATGGCTGTGTGGTAAGAAACTTGCTTTTCAACTACATGGTTCTAGATTCAATCCTATTCATGACACCTTGGGCAAGTGTTTTCTATTATCGCCTCAGGCTAACTGAAACCCTTTGAGTGGTTTTGGTAGAAAGAAACTGAAAGAAGCCTATCATGTGTATGAAGGGGTGCTGAAAAGTTCTTGGCTTTATGGGTATCGAAAAAGGCCTGGCTGGAGGCCCAACCTTCTGCGTTCTTTTACAGAACTTAGAAAAACTGAAGGACTGCTGCAATAAGTGTGTGAATCTGAGACAGGAATATGTTGAATAAAATCATAATTAACTGATCCTCCTGTATTTTCTTTTGCCCAAAGCCAGGAACTTTACGGCACCCCTACATATATATATGTCTCTGTGTTTGTGTGTGGTGGGGTGTCTGTGATTGTCCCCCACCACTGCTTGACAACCTGTGTTGGTATGTTTACATCCATGTAAATTACTGGTCCAGCCAAAAGATGCCAATGACAGCAGACTTTTTAAAAAAAAACAGCTCTAGGGTTGATTTGTTCTATTAAAAACTCCCCAAGGTGGTACTCCGGCATGGCTGCAGTCGAATGACTGAAACAAGTAAAGGATCAAGGATACATTTCTTGCTGGTAAGAATAAAGTTTCCAAAATGGAAACAGGAATCCAAAGGATTGCTTTGGTCCAGTGGTAGAACATCTGCCATGTCTACAGGAGATACAGGTTCATACCCCATAAGAAACCTTTGATTTCTTTTTTATCTGAAGGGCTTTTTTTACCCAATATTTACACACTAATATTTATAGCTCTGTGTGTTTCAAGATCCACCGTACCAAGAAAGAATTATTTCATCTTTTCTTGAAGTTTATATATTTTTATGACATTGCAATTAATCTTTTTTTTTAATTTTTTTTTTTTTTAATCTTTTTTTTTTTTGGTTTGGTCCTTACAGATAGCTTCATCAGTGCAGCCTCCACCAATACCACAGAAGATGTCCCCCGGTGTACGTGACATTATGCTTCGTTGTTTGGAAGTAAAGTCCGAAGACAGACCACCAGCTAAGGAGCTGCTCACACACCCTGTTTTTATGCAACATTTGAATCGATGACAGAATGCAATTTGCATTCATTCAAAGGTGTCACACCACCACTACCGCTTACATGCAAAAAATGATGTGCATATTTTATGCACCAAGTATATTATGCGGTGGTGTGACAGTAGAAATAATTAACGAACAAAAATATTATATTTAAAAAAAAAAAAACACGACAAAAACGTAAAACAGAAACTCTATGACATTTCATTAAAGTAAAACTACTGAAATCCATTCCGAAAAACATGTGTGTATACGTGATGTGATAGTCTTTGTGTGTATATGTAAACACACAGACTTATATGTGCACAACTACACTATATACATCCACATACACACACACACACACACACATATGTATATCTTTCTATATATGTGCATGTATGTATATAGGTATGTATATATATGTATATATATATATATATATATATATATATATATATATATATAGATATCATCATTGTCATATATATAATATGTTTGTATAGATATACATATATGTATCATGTATTCATATATATGTATGTGTGTGTGTATATATATATATATATATATGTACACATACTTACACACAAATTTACACCCGTACACAAATGCAAACACTCTCTCACACACACATGTATGCAAATATGCATACCTACATACATACATGCATACAACCTCTTTGGTTGCTCCCAATTGACATGCCTCATTGCCTTCATTCTTAGTCTTTTTCTACTGCTGATTGTTTGTCCATCATCGTGTCTCAACTCTGACAGACTATACACACACACACACACGCACATACACACACACAGACACACACACACACACACACACACACACACACACACAGACACACATCATTATCTGTAACATTACTTGGCTGAGACCATCGAATATATTTTCTATACAGATTTTGTATTGAATATATTTTCTATATATATTTTCAATATATATTTTCAGGAGAAACCCAGTCTTTACACTACTGAATTCACGAAACGCCTTTTTTTTTTTATATATATATGTATACACAGAAACTTTCATTGTGTGTATGTGCTACTAACTTTATGTGTATGAGTATATGCATACATATATACACATTATACATGCATGTGTGTGTGTGTATATATATATATATATATATATGTACACGCACATGCACACATGTATTTATATAGATCTATATAAGTGTACATGTATATAAATATATAAATTAGTACATGTATGTATGTATATATGGTTGCATATGTGTATATGTATAAAAATATGTGTGCGTGCATATATATATATATATATATATATATATAATCATGCATGTATATATCTATATATATCATACATATGTATATTGACATAAATATATATATATATATATATCGTTCATCATTTAACGTCCGCTTTCCATGCTAGCATGGGTTGGACGATTTGACTGAGGACTGGTGAAACCAGATGGCTACACCAGGCCCCAATCTGATTTGGCAGAGTTTCTACAGCTGGATGCCCTTCCTAACGCCATATATATATATATATATATATATATATATATATATATATATATATATATATATATATATATATATATGTTAATGCATTATTAAAACAGCGAGCCCAACAAAAGATGTTGTGTTTCTGAATTTAATGAAACGCTTTTTATTGGACTTTGCTGTTTATATAAAATATTTTCACACTTTGTATTCCATAGTTGGGAGTACTTTATTGTGTGTGGGCTTACTATGTTTCTTTAAACAGGTGAGCCCAAGAATAACCACTCTGTATATGTGTGTATGTACATTTATATATATATACATACGTACACATATATACATAGATATATATGTATACATACATAACTAGTCATGTATGCAATAAGTATGTATAGTTTATAAAGATATACATATTTTCTACAATACAGTACATACATATATACATATATGTACCTATATGTGTATATATATATATATATATATATGTATACATATATCTGTATTGCATTCATATTTATACACATAAACATAAGCACATATGCAGTTATGTACAGACTTACTTAAAAACATGAATTTAACATATCTAATATATATTCTCGGCGATATATTTTTTTATATACATGCTGTTGCACTATATATTTGATATAGAATATACATGTGCTATATATTTAATACAGACTATAAATTGTATGTTTATATCTACATACATATATATATATATATATATATATATATATATATAGTCTACAATTTAAATGTTTACAACTGGAGTTAATCGTCATAGATCAACCCACCGCCGTCATCATCATCACACTGCCATGACCACCACCATTGACTACCAATATGGCTTGATGAAAGAGCAGATTGTCTTTACTTTTCTCCACCTTGCTTTGTTTCACTATGAGTACAATAAATGATAACATTTCTATTTCCGTTCAGGTGGGGGCATAAAAAACAAACTTTCCTCTGCAGCTACATTTTTATGGGACTCTGACTGATGTATTAGGTTTATATATATATACATATATATATATATATATATATATATATATATATATATATATGTATGTGTGTATATATATATATACATATCTATATATATATATATATATATATATATATATATATATATATATATATATATATACACATACATATATAATATGTATATGTATATATATATATATGTATATATATATATATATATATATATATATATATATATATATATATATATATATACATACATATATAATATGTATATGTATATATATATATATGTATATATATATATATATATATATATATATATATATATATATATATATACATACATATATAATATGTATATGTATATATATATATATATATATGTATATATATATATATATATATATATATATATATATATATATACATACATATATAATATGTATATCATCGTTTAACGTCCGCTTTCCATGCTAGCATGGGTTGGACGATTTGATTGAGGACTGGTGAAACCGGATGGCAACACCAGGCTCCAGTCTGATTTGGCAGAGTTTCTACAGCTGGATGCCCTTCGTATATATATGTGTGTGTGTGTTGATATATATTATCAACATACTTGCCTATTTGTCTATATATCTCTCCTTTTCTGTTTCTCTCTCTCTCTCTCTCTCTCTCATATATATATTTATATATGTATGGATATATGGTGGTATTAAAATAAGCTATATATCTTTTACAAAATACAAGTAATTTGAAACCATCTTCTAAGAACAGCAGTATGACTTCAAAGTTAACAAGTTGTTCCTCATTAAGTTGTAATGAGTTTGATTTCTCATGAGGGTGTAGAATGATTCTTCTTGTACTCAGCCGTGGACCAGAGTGGTATACCAGTTTGTCTTAGCCTACCTCACCATTAGATTCTGAGCCTTTGTTTGATGACTGATGTCGCTACATCAGCCCATTCCACTTGATAGCCAATCACAATGACTGGACATGAGAGTTGAAGTATATATATATATATATATATATATATATATATATATATACACATACATATATGTGTATATATATATGTATACACATAGATGTATATGTATAAATATATACATATATATGTATATGTATGTATATATATATATATGTATAAATATAAAAATATGTAGACATATCTTTATATATATATATATATATATATATATACACACACATATATATACATATTTATATAGTGTAGCTCTCTCTCTCTCTCTCTGTCGCTGTATATCTTATATGTATAAATACATGCATATGTATGTAGAGATGCATATTTATGTATATATATGCACATATTTGTATGTATGTATGTGTGTGTGTGTAGATATACACATACATATATACATGGACTGGACATATATGTACATAAGTGTGTGCATGTGTATATATTTATATATATATATATATATATATATATATATATATACACACACACACATACGCATATACACAGGCATGTGCATATACATACAGATATGCATATTTGTTGCTTTGTACATACCTATTAATTTATTTTATTTATTTCATGCAATCGTGATGTAGCTAAAATGTGACTCACTGCTGTTTTATTATTTTTATTTTTATTTTTTTTGCTTATTTAATAAACACATTTTATAAATAGTTCTTATCTTTCTTATTAATACATTTTGTATTTCTTCCTACACCTTGTCACTCAAGTATGAAGTCTGAAAATAAAATAGTTGATTATGCAAAGATGAAGGAAGTCTGTCAGTGACAATACCTGTTACTAGACTTCAGACATGACTAAAGGTGCTAGCATGGCTGTATGTTTAAGAAGCTTGCTTTGAAACTATGTAATTTCAGGTTCAATCCCACTGCATGGTAGGCACCTTGGGCAAGTGTCTTCTACTATAGCTCCTGTATATTATAATAATAATAATAATAATAATAACAAAAACACCAGGACTTACAAATATGTATAACATACAGAAAATTGCACTACTGGGCACTGCACACATCCTACGCAAAACACTTTCAATACAGTAACCATAAGAGCATCACAGCAAACCACAGCGCATACCCAAGGCACACAGAGCTGCGCTCGGTAGTGAAGTGAAAGCACGTTATAAAAATAAAACTACTGAATAATAATAATAATAATAATAATAATAATAATAAAGTATAGTGCTCAGGTGCACTACAACTCATCAAAGGTGCATGTAGAGTACATAGAATTATGTGCAAAAGTCAGGAAAGCGAACAGTGTATGAGTCATGATGTACATGTGTGCTTGCATATGGAGGTGGGGATATCAAGTGTAGTGTTGGTGAATTTAAGGAAGCATAGAGGTTTTAAAGGATGCATCGTCTTGGCAACTAATGACTGATGCAGGTAGCTTGTTCCATGCTTCAGCGACTCTGAGTGTGAAAAAATGATTCTGAAAGTCATGGGAGCTGAACTGTTTTTGTATTTTATTAACATGATTTCTGCATTGTGTATGCATATCACTAAGATTTAACGAACTCAGTACAACATAAACGAGGCTGGGCTGAAAAGTTCATAGTCTATGAAGACGCAATGATAAAGCTGTGAAATCTTGCATACATTAATTTCAATCTTTCTTATTAATAACTGCATTGCTTCTTTCCGGTTAAACTGACATCTGAATGTTCAAAGAAGACTTATCTAGAAAATGGACAAAATTTGGCATTGTTGTGCTATCAAGTGCCTGCAGGAAGAGGGTTTAGCCCCAAAGGCCATTCATCATTCATGCTGATATGGCTGCTACACTAGAGGGATGATGTTCCAGCTTTATGAACAGTGCAAAAGTGGGCAGCTGAATTTAGGAAAGGACTGGAGAATCTTGAAGATGATCCAAGGTCTGGATGTCCTGTAATTGCCACCACTGAGGAAAACATTGATCGTGTTCTCCACATAGTGATTAAAGTGATTAGTTATAAATCAAATAGTTAATGCTGTCAGAGAGTTGAGAGTATTCTGCACAATGAACTTGGCATGACAAAGCTTTCAGCTCAGTGGGTGCCACATCTTCTGACACTGTTTGTCATTCAAGCAACACTGTCTGTTTGCTCACAATCTCCTTTGAAAATCTATTCAGACCAGGGAAAAAAAACATTACCTTCCAGGTGATGGTTGTGTGACATGAAAAGCATCCCTCTATAGAAAACCTACCTCCATAAGTCCTGTCTGATCTTTGCAAACACAATAAAGTAGATGCTGAAATGACAATGGCCATCAGTGAAAATGACAAGGACAATTTAAACTATTGATTTGTGAAAGAGTTTAAAAATTTAAAGACAAAACGACAATAAAAGCCATGAAACAAAAATAGAATGCTACCTGATGTCAAATTTTGAGACAAGGCCTGCAATTTCGGAGGAGGGGCTTTGAATGGAATAACTTACTATGCAAACGCTTAATAAGTGACTATGTGAAATCCTTGCCAGTTCTTTTATAGCACACTACAAATTCTTGAGATATGGCATCATAACAAAATACTCAATGTTAGTTAAGACGTAAACTTAGTTCTGTCACGACTCTGTTGAAATCTGAACCCCAAATGCAAAATTACCAGTTCCCTGTCATGAATGAACCACACCATTTTCATATGAACAGCCTAAATATTAACCTATCAGCTTGAAGCCATGTTGTGAACATCACCTCGAGTGTTCTTGAGGTTCATGGCCATTTTCTCTAGTTAAATAGTTTGGCACCTAAATCATCCCAGAGAATTGTTGGCATTTCAAGCCGGACAGATCCTGGCTTTCACCAAACAAATCAAGAAAAAAAATTTAACAAGTTAGGTGCAGGTGTAGATGTTCAGTAAGAAACTTGCTTCAGTCCCACTGTGTAGCACCTTGGGCAAGTGTCTTCTAGTACAGCCTCGGGCTGACCAAAGCCTTGTGAGTGGATTTGGTAGATGGAAACTGAAAGAAGCCCATCATATGTATATGAGTGTGTGTATGTGGATTATAGTTAAGTTGACTACCATGAGGAGAGTTCACCATGAAAGTTTGCTGAGAAAATATATCCATAGTATCTCACCATTAATAGTTAAAACTATTTTATTGAAAAGTATAAAAAAGAAAAAAAAAACTGTGAATTGATGATTTAATTTTTCTTATGGTGAATTGATGACATTGAACTTACTAGATGTAGTGTGTGTGTTTGTGTTTGACTCCCACCACTGCTTGACAACCGGTGTTGGTTTGTTTGCATCCCAGTAAACTAGTGGTTCGGCAAAAAGAGATCAATATAATAAGTACCAGACTTAAAGAAAAATATTCATTTGATTAAAAATCCGTCAAGGCAGTGCTCCAGTATGGCCATCATCTACTGAATGAAACAAGTAAAAGATAAAAGATAAAATTTTGGCAGACTTGTACCATTTTGTCTCTCATTTTCCAGATAACTAATGGCCGAACAAATACAATTAAGTCAATCCCTACATACAATTCTTGCTGGTAAGATTAAAGTTTTTAAAATGGATGGCGAAATTCAAAGAATTGCTTTGGTCCAGTGATAGAACACCTCTCATATTTATAGGAGAAGTGAACCCTGCTGTACTCTTCCACCACAACTTTCTCTCACTCTTACTTCCTGTTTCTGTTGTGCCTGTAATTCAAAGGGCCAGCCTTGTCACACTATGTCACGCTGAACATCCCCGAGAACTACGTTAAGGGTACACGTGTCTGTGGAGTGCTCAGCCACTTGCACGTTAATTTCACGAGCAGGCTGTTCTGTTGATTGGATCAACTGGAACCCTCGACGTCGTAAGCGACGGAGTGTCAACACAACGCACAGGTACTTGAGAAGACACATCAAGCTAAGTAAAATCACTGTTATCCACATACAGATTTGTCCTTTACAGGTGTTGGTACCACATAAAATGCATTGGTGCCCAGTGCTGTGTAAACGCACCTGTACTGGTGGCATGTAAACGAGACCCAACACACTCTGTAAAGTGGTTCGTATTAGGAAGGGCAACCAACCGTGGAAACTAGGCCACAACAGACAATTGGAGTCTGGACAGCTCCTGTCAAACCGTCCAAATCATACCAGCATGGAAAACAGATGTTAAATGTTGATGATAATCTCGTTACAGGTGAGGATTTGATAATTTATGTATGTATATGTATATATTCTTAGCCTTAGAATGGGACTGGCATGCATGGGCAACTGATGGTGTTTCACAAAACAGTCTTGCCTGGACTTGTGCTTTAGAGGGGGAACTTTCTCGGTGCAATCCCATGGTCATTCATGACTGAAGGGGTTCTTTTTTACATACTTGACCTTTCCTAGATAAAATCGGTTGTCAACTGTTTTGGGGTTTGTTTTTGTTATCATACATTAATATTTGCAGCCAGCCTTATCTCACACCATGACAATTACAGCAACATCATCAACTTTGACAATGATACAAAACATCAATATCAGACCTGCTACAACCCCTTAAAAACTCATAAGGACAGAATTTAGCCCAGTTTCCATGGCATAGAACACCCTTAGCCCCACTGAACAGAACACTTGTCCATTGACGGGTTAACTTCTCAGCCATTGTAAAAGCTCAGTCACAGCTGAATGGACTGGAGTTCTGTGAAATGAAGTGTCTTGCTCAAGAACTCTACATACAACCTGGCCATGGAATCAAAACCATGATCTTGCAATTGTAAGTGCAACTTACTAACTACAAGGTCATGTACCTTTGCAAAGGACCACACCAAAACAGAAGCAAAAAAAAAAGAAAAGGACTTTAGAAGTGCTAACCAATCCATGCAAGAATTGAAACACAAGCATAACATGAAGGTGGTGGTGGTGGTGGTGGTGGTGGTGGTGCTGATGCTAGTGGTAGTGGTGTCATCATCATCATCATCAATATCATGATGATGATGAAGGGTTTTGCTCAAGAACATGATGCAATGCTCGGTCCAAGACCTGAAACCACCATCTTATGATCACAAGTGCAACACCCCAACCATTAGGCTATATTACAAAGCAAAGAAAATCATGAAGCATCAGTTTTATCTAAAGCAATTCTCGTTGAAAATTTTTACATAAGAAAATGTAACAAAACATCGACACTTGAAGTCAACAATGTAACATTTATTGTCATTTTTCATTTAATTCCTTCCTGTGTTTATTTAATGTGGATGTAACGAGTCTGTAGCGAGTAGTTATGACAAGACTTAGTGGCAATTTATATACATATTTATTATTGGTACAATTTTACATGGTTTCATAGTGAAGGTGCATGGCTCAGTGGTTGGAGCATTGAGCTTACAATCGTGAGGTTGTGAGTTTGATTCCTGGACCAGGCTGCGAGTTGTATTCTTGAGCAAAGCACTTTATTTCATGTTGCTCCAGTTCCCTCAGCTGTAGAAATAAGTTGCAGCGTCACTGGTGCCAAGCTGTATTGGCCCCTTTGCCTTTCCCTTGGATAACATCAGTGGTGTGGAGAGGAGAGGCTGGTATGCATGGCCGACTGCTGGTCTTCCATAAAAACAACCCTAGGTTGTGCGTTTGCTGGTGAGGCGACTTTCCGCCCAAACTTGTACCCTGCACAATGCTGCAACAATGTCTGGTATTAATTCTTCACCATCTCTGAGTTGGTAAAGAGTTGTGAAAATAGCTATTAGGAAAATTGCACTGGTTTGGGTATGAAGCCATGAAAGCAGCATTGAGAGCAAAATTGTCTAGGACTGTAGCAAATGGAATCGGAATTCTCTCTGGTTAATTGTGCCAAAATTGGCTTCTTATAAGGCTGTTGCTGCAGGAATTTTCAAGAATTATCATGTAAATAGTCATCTCCGATTGGTTGAAAACGGGGTTTGCACACATGAGAGACATGTGAATCCCATGAAAATGAAAAATGAAATCAACCACAATAAGTCTTTCAAGGACTAATTGACAAATGAATGGGTGTTACAAACTTAGTGGAAGATGACAACTCCTGAACATTGTGAAAAAAAAAAAAAAAAAAAACTTATCTATTATGGCCATAGTTGAAGAAACAGAGGTCTGGAAGGCATTATCATGGAGGGAACAGTAGAGGGTAGTAGATCAAGAGGCAAGCAAACAACACAATGAATGGACAATATCACAAGCTGGTTGGACAAGCTTGGTAAGGCAGCAGCAGGAGATCTTGTGCTTAATCAGGAAGACTTTTGTTGTAGTGTCATCGATGTGCGACAGGTGTACAATACATGATGATAATAACATTCATTTAGTAGCATTGTGTAAAAATACCTATTTAAAAAGAATTTTATCATTTTGTCAGTTCTATCAAAAAACTAGTTTGTTTGCTTCCACGTAAGTCTATTTTATGGGACTCCATTGTAAAAATAGATTATTTCGATTTTTTGCTTTTTTCATGTATTAAGAATTTTCCTTTGTTTGGGAACAGCAACAGCACATCTTAATTGCAGGTAAAACAATTTCTCTCTCTCTCTGTCTCACATACGCAGTGCCCGGTCGTATGATAAGGGAGCGCATTCAAGCCATTTGAGAATACGGAAGGAAAAGAAAATTACGACCCTGATAAATAATTTGTAACAGTGACGTTGTTTGGATTTTGACCGCTCTTTTTATTAAACGTAGTATATCTTCGACTACTACAAACATGCATTTATCAGCTGACTGTCCTTACATGCCACACCGTCGATTTATAGACAAATTTAAATAATTTCGATGTGAGTTAAACTGATGTTTTAAACTCAATGATCACCCGGAGTCTGCTCATAGTTATATCCCGTTACCACTTCTGGCGAATCATTTCTAGAATTTATAAAACGTAAAAGTGACGAACATTTTCCATTTGAAAGACTAAGGTTAGAATTTAGGTGTGAAACAGAATTTATATAGAAGTAAATGAAGACAAAAATTGTATCATTTTAAATAATGATAATCAATAATTATAATGAATTCTAGATTGTTTGTTTATTTTAAGTAGCGTAATTTATACATGCAAACAATTGGAAAGTGAACAAAAAGGGGAAACTAAGGAAATTAGGAAAGAAAGAAACAAAATAGAGACCTTTCATACTTCCTCGGTTATTATCTATCCCACTGACCCCTGCGTTACGTTATCACTTTGGTGTTTTTCTGAAGGTGGAACATCACTAGACCAAGTAGAGAAATATCTCAGGGTCATATTCATGAGTGTTCAGGAGACTGGATCCGATACAAGAATTGAAGGTTCTGGCACAGTAATGCATCAGCTCCAGCATTCGTTCCTCAGAAGGGGAGAGATTGGTTAAAAAGCCAAACCTATGGTCATAAATGTTGGGTAACGACTGAAAGAGTACAATCGCAAATACAAACAATCGAAATGCGGTTCCTCTGAAGGATTTCTTGAGCTCAGAAATCAGGGAATGTAGAGAACAGCTACTGAATAGCTAAGCAAGGATTTGAAACCAAATCCACATTTCTCAACATCATTAAGCAAATCTTAAACCTATTGTTTTCTTGCCTCTGTACTCAGAAATTAATGTGAATGAGTTGACCTGATTTTTCTCTGGGTATTCTGTGGTGTTAGCCCTGATAATACTGGGGAAATCTATTATTCTCAGTTGACCTACTTTAACCACTAAACACATGAATAAACAATCAAGTATTAAATTTATCTCTTTGATAAATTCAGTGCCAACCAAGAGCACATCTTGTCACATACAAGTCAAGTAGACTTATCACTCTTGTTTTCAGTCATTTGGCCTTCAGCTAAAGAGCAGATGTATGAAAGAAGAACTTTTATTATCCCTAGCTGCCTGTATCATTTTTACTATATCTTTCTCCCTAGCTGTACAGGGATGAAACTAAACTACTAATGTACACGATGACCCATGGATCCACAGAAAACATTTTACTGTAATAAACAAATGACATGTACTCACAGTGACATGGTGATGACATTGCTAATTTTATGTTATAACGATATTGTAATTCACATTAAATCATACCGGATGCTATCTTTATTATTTGGCTGTCTAGGCTTAAATAACTGCCAATCGCTGTATTTTTCCTGTTTTCTACAAGTGGTTGATTGAATGCTTTGAGTTATCCAATCAGAGCACTTGCAAGACCAGCAAAAGTGTGGTCTGTTTCCAACCTACAGATAGATATAAATAAGGAATTTCTTTTGAGCACTGCCATCAAGGTGGGTTTTGCGTGATGGAATTCGGATCTTCGGCAGAGAGCGAGTTTTATTCCGCTATGCATTCACAGTGAGGAGAGGATTGCCAGCAGTGATCTTTGATGCCATATTTTATGTTTTTCCTGCGCACATCATCATATACAAGCTACACGAGGAACCAATATATTTTTATTAACAGAATTATTCATGTTGTAACCATTTGCTGTATCTTCTATTACTGGAGAAATTAATGTGGCCATCATTTTTAACTGGTGTCTTCATATTTCTTGATGCCTTTTATCATGATATGTTTCAAACCAGAAAATAATAATATCACCAGGACCATAGCCACATCACCTTTTCAGTGCATAAAAAAGTAAATGACTATCTTAATAAGCAAATCAACATTGTTCTTAATTATTTCTCTTATGAATCTTAACAATAAAAAGCTCAATGTCATTATAGGAGGCTTTCCAAGTCAAACCAGTGCTTTTCTGCATTGAGAGATCACAGCCCAGGTACAATGGATATGTGGTTACACATTCACCACATACGAATTTCAAGTTATAATTTAAGCATGGCTCGATCATGTGTACAACTGAGTAACTGTTCAGTCAGTGGCTGTTGTTCATATGATAGCTTCTCCAGACGTTCTTGAACTTTTCTTCAGCACAGCCTATATATACAGACATAAAAGACACCAGTTTGCAGACCGTCACAGACATCAGAGCAGAATGACATTCTCCACTGTCACCAACTTGTGTGTGTTCTTGAGCATGTTACCAACACACATTCCTTGACAGTCATTCTAATGACTATATGCCAATACAAGGTAGACATGATACCACACCTGTATATTTACTCATTATGTTAAAACCAACCCAGTCATAATTCTTATAGCCAGTTTTTTTCCCATGTTGTATTAAGCTATTTTCATCTTGCTATTTTGACATATATTTGTAATGCATGAACATCTCTCTATAACTAATGCAAAATCTTGTTCAAATATTTGCTTGATGTAATCTACTTATTATACACAGCTCACAACATATTAACTAATTCATTTTAACAACATTGCCACAGATGTCTACAAGCAACAATGAATGACTTCTATGCTAGAGAAGGCAGTCAACAAAAGGAACAACAGATTTATTGAAAAGATAATTGGAAACTTGATTTTATATGAGAACCACACTCAGCCTAAACCAAATATTCAATTGTCCATTTAAACAACCTAGCCACAAAGCAAGTCGTTTCCTGGATTCTTAGCCAGGAAGCAAAACCTTAGTCAAGATTTTTCAATAAGCTTTTTCTATTGTTCTCAACATTTGCACTAAGAGATTTACGAGACTCAAGTGTCATGGTAAGATAAGTCTAATTGTTTCCCTGAAAATCTTTAGGTTCAATTCAGTTCAACACAGACACATTAACCTTTCTTTGTTCTCTGACTTACTTCTAATTTTTGACATGTATAAATACAGAACACCAAGCAGAATTCTTCAGGACCACCTCTCATATTTTCATCCAGCGTCTTACTGAAGAAGCATCTGTCTCATCCAGCACATTGCCAAAGGACCACATTGCACTTTTGCCTGGCACACTGGCCATAGAAACATCTCTCTCTCTCTCTCCTCTGACCCTCTCCATATGTCAATGAGGCACCATACAACTTTCACCCTCTCCATATGTCAATGAGGCACAATACCACTTTCACCCTCTCCACTAATCAAGGGATTTAAGGGCATGATTTAGGCCCTGGAGGATAATGAATGCAATGGCCCTTTACCCCTTTCAATAATGCCAAGGTGTCACACCTGTATAGGCTCAAGTTTAGAGGAATTCCTTACATTGCATATTTAGAATAAAAGTGACCTATAAGATCACATTTATCAGCATCGTCAAATGCTTCTACTGCTACACAAAAGGAACCTTTCAAGTCAGTCCATTTGACTCAGGCTAAACATTTGTTAAACAGCAGAGGTTTTCTGGCATGCATGATAATGCCTATATTCCCATCACTAATTTCTATATAATCTTTTTTGAAGTCAAGTGCCCTGTACAACAAGTCCGTCTATATAGATGAATAAGCATTCTCAATATAAAATTGCTCTACTGCTATCACTGTGGTCAGAAGCTCACCTTATATTGTATCCATCCATCTGGAAGTGCCTGCTTTTTCTGACATACGAATACTTATTGGACATCCATCCATTTGTCCGTCCGTCCGTCTATCTGTCCTTGCATGCACACATATACATTTTACATATATATGTAAGTGTATTTGTATGTATGTATATATGTATGTATGTACATTTGTATATTTATGTGTGTGTATATATATATATATATATATATATATATATACAGTTCTATATTTAAGAGATGAGGAATTATTTGCATTATTTACATTATTTACATTTGACGGATATGCCCACGGGCATATGGCGTAGTGGTTAAGAGCGCGGGCTACTAACCCCAAGGTTCCGAGTTCGATTCACGGCAGCGACCTGATTAATAATAGTAATAATAATAATAATAATATAATAATAATAATAGTAACATCGATAGGAATGAGAACCCAGGTTCTAAATTTCCCCAAGACACCTGACGAAGGCTGGAGGGTATATCAGCCGAAACGTTGCGTTAACAACAAACAAGATGAGGACGAATATCCGTCAAATGTAAATAATGTAAATAATATATATATATATATATATATATATAGAGAGAGAGAGAGAGAGAGAATGTAAGTTATGGCTGGTTCATAGGGTTACCCAGGGTTTTGCGCCCATGAAGTGCTTAGCTTTACACATGTCCTATCAGACCCTAATGACTGATGGCCTATAACATCTCTTCAAAGAAAGGATCAAAGGTTGTTCCCATACCATAAGCTCATAAGGCCAGTTTTCTGGCTTCTGTGGCACATATACACACACACACACACACACATATATGTGTGTGTGTATATACATATGTATATAGATCGCTGACCACTACATTCATATTTTTTTTCTCCTTATTTCTTTCTGTGTTCCTTTCAGTTGAAGAGCATAGGCTTGAAACGTCAAAGACTTTCTCTATTCCCGAACGTTAAACTAATACATCCATTTGTTGTTTACACCACCTGTCTTCGTCTGTTGTTTTTTTCATAAATTCTCACATATATATATATTTCTCATCCGGCTGGGATGATGGTCCATTACAGGATTACTCATTTTTGCCGCCTGAGTGAACTGGAGCAATGTTAAAGTGTTTTGCTCAACAACACAACACATCGTCCTGTACAGGAATCAAAACTAGAATCTTACAATCACGAATGCAACACCCTAACTACTTAGCCACATGCCTCCCCCACCGCTCCCCGCCACCACCACCACATATTGGGATGACCAAAAAGTCCACCTGGTTTTTGTTGATACTAAACTTCAAGCAATCTAACCAGCAGTTAACTTCAGTTTGCTCCTTGAAAATACACACTCGTTAAATACTTGAGACTAACTGATGACACACTTCCTTGCAGATGCAGCAGAAGTTACTGAGGCTTGGCTGTGAAATCTTGCCACACCCTCCATATTTGTGCAACCTTGCACCCCCAGATTTCTGCTTGTTTCAGTCTCTTCACAATTTGTTGAATAAACAGACCCTCAACTCTGAAGAGGATATTAAAATTCACCTGCGAGTGTTTCTTTGCTGTAATGACAAGATATTTTTTTGAACCAGGAATAATGAACCTCACCACAAGATGGCAGAAGATATTGGGACAAAACAGTAATTATATCATTGATTGAATAAATCGTGTTGTGTTTAAAACTTGTATCTTATTTTTGCTTAAAAGATGTATAATGTACTGTTCTGTGATGGTAAGATCAACAACAAATATACACCATCAGGTGAGAGATAATTATTATCTAATAGACACAATACATGTTTTTATGTGCTACTAATAGTTTCTTATGCTGAGAACCTGCCAAATAATGAATTATAACATGTGTAACATCTCTTCACAATCATCAGGCACAAACCACATAGCATAACAAACTAAAAATTGAATGAGAGAAGAAATGCGAAAAATCAAGAAGAAAGCATATAGAAAACATGGAAAGTTAAAAATGGAAAATGAAAAAGTAATCAGAAATAATTGACAAAGGTAAAAGAGTTATCTTCCTTAGACCTTAAATTATTAGGCTAGAAAAAATAGTGACAAATATATATTCTTGCTTATATATTCCTAATTTTGTGGACTCGTGGGTGTTGGTGCCACATAAAAAGCACCCATACCGGTGCCATGTAAAATCACTGGTGCTGGTGTTGCATAATAGCACCTAATACACTCAGTATTGGCATTAGGAAGGGCATCCAGTCATAGAAACCATGAAAAACTAACATGGAGCTCAGGTAGTTCTTCAGCTGGCTAGCTCCTGTCAAATCGTCCGACCCCTACCACTATTAAATGATGATGATGATGATGTTATATATAAAAATGTACTTTAATCCCCTGAGATTGCAGATACTGTTTCTGAATCTCTTTGATTCTTTAAATGTGCTAGCTTCCTGGTAATTAATCGATATTAATTAATATATGATTTTTTACCCTATTTTTTGATATATTAACCATTACCGAGTTCTCATACTGGATATATGCGACGCAGTAAATATTTTCTGCAGACATATTCCTGGAATTAGCGCGCCAAAACGAAGACTTTTGAATTTTACCATTAAGCTGTAATTAGCAGAACCATATACACGTGCACCTATGGCGGTGGGCAACTTTGTATAGGGTTCTGAGGATTATGGTTACATTACAAATCAGGCTGAAGAGAAATAGACAGTCGCTAAGATTGTTAATTTTGAAACCGGTCCCTGTTTAATAATGATTTTTTTCGGTGATTTTAAATGTCTTGCCCGCTTACGTTTTGGCATTCCGCTATATTTCATGTTGAGAACAATTTAGGTCTTAATAGACACAAGATGTGATCTATTTCTACCACATTGAATGTCCACATTAGTGGTCAACGTTATATATAAATATGTATATATATATATATATACATATATATATATATATATATATATATATATATATATATATATATATATATATATATATATATAAGTGAAATTGAAATCGAGTTAAATTCGATGACTGGTATCCATGCCAACGTCGTCTCCTTCATTGGGACACGAAACTCAGCTTGCGAAGACTTATTGGGGTAAGCCAGATCGAATCCGTGATGGCACCTGTGCCCAGCGTCGCCTTTCTGGCACTTGTGCCCGCGGCGTGTGTAAGGACTTTGGAGCGAGATCGTTGCCAGTGCCCCTAGACTGGCTCTTGTGCAGGTGGCACATAAAATACACCATTTTAAGCGTGTCCGTTGCCAGTACCGCCTGACTGGTCTTCGTGCTGATGGCACATAAAAGCACCCACTACACTCTCTGAGTGGTTGGCGTTAGGAAGGGCATCCAGCTGTAGAAACTCTGCCAAATGCTGTGCATGAGAAGACCCGGCAAGCCAAGTGAGACCTGGATCTAAGGCCTCAGCCAGTCCACTTATGCGTACCTTCCTTCATTGGACACTAAACTCCACTTGCGAAGACCTGTTGAGGCAAGTGAAATCGAAATCGAATTAAATTCGACGACTGGCACCCATGCCAACGTCGTTTCCTTCATTGGGACACGAAACTCAGCTTGCGAAGACTTATTGGGGCAAGAGAAATCGAATCCGTGATGGCACCTGTGCCCAGCGTCGTCTTTCTGGCACTTGTGCCCGCGGCATGTGTAAGGACTTTCGAGCGAGATCGTTGCCAGTGCCCCTAGACTGGCTCTTGTGCGGGTGGCACATAAAATACACCATTTTGAGTGTGGCCGTTGCCAGTACCGCCTGACTGGCCTTCGTAGGACTTTCGAGCGAGATCGTTGCCAGTGCCCCTAGACTGGCTCTTGTGCGGGTGGCACATAAAATACACCATTTTGAGCGTGGCCGTTGCCAGTACCGCTTGACTGGTCTTCGTGCGGGTGAAACGTAAAAGCATTCCGTTGCTTACGACATCGAGGGTTCCAGTTGATCCGATCAACGTAACAGCCTGCTCGTGAAATTAGCGTGCAAGTGGCTGAGCACTCCACAGACACGTGTACCCTTAACGTAGTTCTTGGGGATATTCAGCGTGACACAGTGTGACAAGGCTGACCCTTTGAATTACAGGCACAGCAGAAACAGGGAGTAAGAGTGAGAGAAAGTTGTGGTGAAAGAGTACAGCAGGGTTCGCCACCATCCCCTGTCGGAGCCTCGTGGAGCTTTTAGGTGTTTTCGCTCAATAAACACTCACAACGTCCGGTCTGGGAATCGAAACCGCGATCCTATGACCGCTAGTCCGCTGCCCTAACCACTGGGCCATTGCGCCTCCACGTTGAACAGGAATATCTGTGAAATAAAGAAAATTGATGGAAATATGCATAAGCTGCTGACTTGTAATAAGATGCATCACTTAAAGGCAGATTTGGATCATCTTTACCTTCCCAGAACCCAAGGAAGTTGAAGTTTGGTCCCGTTTGAACCTTTTTACAAAACCACCAAAATTGGATTGATCAAATATCTTGAAACAACTAACTACTGGATGCTAAAACTCATTGAAAATCATAAGACAGATAAGAAGCTTCATTTTGTCTTAAAAGAGAGCAAAAAATTTGCTCTCGATATCATGCATGATACTTAGGCTGAACAGCCTGAAGGAAGCGTAGCAACTGTTGCTGCAAAGAAAAAAGTGCATGAACAACTGGTTGATAGGTGGGAGCAGAAACCACTGCAGGACAAGTATGTGACCTGTTGCAAACAAGCTTTTGACTGGAAACACACCCATCGGTGACTATAAAACTCAGGGCTAAAGACAGAGAGCAGAAGCTATATTTTAGCCACTCAAAGTCAAAGCTTATTGATCCAGAACTACCAAGCAAATTAACTGTCCCAATTAACATCAATGTATCTGTCAAGACCTACCAAAAACTGAGCAAGTATAAAGATCTTGAAATAGAAATTGGCAAAATGGGGAATCTCAAGACTAAAACAATACCTGTTGCCATAGGTACCATAGGAATGATAGTAAAAGGGGTTGATTTCTACGTAGCTCAGATACCAGGAAACCCCAAAATGGCAGAAATTCAAAAGATAGTGCTCATGGGAACTGCCCATATCCTACGTAAAATACTATGTAATCTCAAATTTTAAAACAAACTTATAACTACTTTCTTGTTTTCTTTAACATTTTCTCGAACAATTCTATATGCAAAACCAAATATATCAAACCCTAGGCATAACACCAACTTGAACTTCTAACTTGTTATCTCTTGAGGTCTCTGGGTGAGACTTGGAGTCAACTTGTACAAATACAAAGCAAAAGTCAAACATATAACAACAACAACAACAACAACAACAACAGTAATAATAATAATCCTTTCTACTGTAGTAACGCCTGCGCATGCGTAGTCTTACGCATGCATAGAATTAATAAAGCAAGCGTTTCCCGCTCAATTCATTCTCTTTCTCGCTGGCCAGCGATTGAGCATGGACGTATGTTTAAAAGCTGTCTCTACATCTTTCGGTCTTATACTCGACAGCTAGTTATTCTCACCTCTAAAGATGTATAACTAAAGATATGTATGTTTTACCCAGTAAATAAATGTTGTTTGAGTTGTTTAGTCTGGAGTTCAGCGTTCCGTCTATTTCTTTAATTTTATAGTAGAAAGTCAGGTATACAATCTAAAGATGTATAACCCACTTTCTACTAAACTACTATAGGCACGAGGCCTGAAATTTGGGGGAGGGTGATAGTCGATTACATTGACTCCAGTACTCAACTAGTACTTGATTTATTGACCCCGATAGGATGAAAGGCAAAGTAGACTTTGGCGGAATTTGGACTCAGAACTCAGCGATTGACGAAATACTGCTAAGCATTTCGTCCAACTTTCTAACGATTCTGCCAGCTCACCGACTTAATAATAATAATAATAATAATAATAATAATAATAATAATAATAATAATAATCCTTTTCTACCCCTTCCCAAAATTTCCATTGATTATGAGGGAGGGATTTTCATTAAAAAGACTATAAGATTACCACCAACAGAAGCACACACTTCCTCAAAAGGTACACCCAAACCCACTGGTTTACTTTGTCTAACAATAAGTTTGTCTGTGTGTGTGTGTGTGTGTGTATTTTAGAAGTGATAAAGACACACATACATGTCCATTCATATACACAACTATACACAAAAGCACACACACACACACAGCTGTGTTCCACTTTGGTGTGTAACAAGAAAAGTTGAGGCAAGTTAAAAAAATGACATTTACTAAAAGGTATGAAAGGAATGTAGACGTAGACTATTAAATGACTTTTGTAACATTTCGCTATGAAGACATTAAATGAAATATATGTGTGTAGTGTTGTTGTTACTGTTATCGTTGTTTAGTGTCTGGTCAACATCGATCAGTTGGGTTCTGATCAAATGGATTTCAGTGATAATGTGACCTTACTATCTTTTTACTGATTATGGTACATCTAGTCAAGGGTACTTTTTCTTGAAAAGTTTGGTTAAACGAACGAAAGTGCTAACAAAGAGTAATTCAAAATTCTGACTGCTTCCTTTTTCTTAATATATATATACTCTTTACTCTTTTACTCTTTTACTTGTTTCAGTCATTTGACTGCGGCCATGCTGGAGCACCGCCTTTAGTCGAGCAAATCGACCCCAGGACTTATTCTTTGTAAGCCTAGTACTTATTCTATCGGTCCCTTTTGCCGAACCGCTAAGTTACGGGGACATAAACACACCACCATCGGTTGTCAAGCGATGTTGGGGGGACAAACAAACACACAAACACACATATATATATATATATATATACATATACATATATACGACAGGCTTCTTTCAGTTTCCGTCTACTCACAAGGCTTTGGTCGGCCCGAGGCTATAGTAGAAGACACTTGCCCAAGGTGCCACGCAGTGGGACTGAACCCGGAACCATGTGGTTGGTAAGCAATTTATTTATACACACACATATATATATATAAAACATAGAAAGTATGGTGGGTGATTACATGTGGTTGAATATATACGGAAAGAAATAAGATGAAAAAATACAGAAGATTTGTTTTACAAGCCTTAAGAAAACCCATGTAAATGTAAACGTTTGTGCTGGAAGTTGACTCATTTAATGTCAGAATGGGTTTTTACAGAAAAAATATAATGAAGTTGACTTTTATTTATGCGGGACGATATAATGCTTACTTTTTCTGTATAAATTTACTAAAACCATTAAATGGTTAACTACTTCTTAAAGTTTGACATTCATGCTGGTAATCACGGTCTGAGCCATATTTTACATTGCTTGGAGTTTCTACCTATCGTAATAGAGCCCAGCAATTTCCTTAAATAGATCAGTTTTTCTCTGCTTAAGAAGTCTAGCTTGCATTTGCCTCCAGGAAGCTATTGCTCGCTTTCTTCGTATTAGGACAATGAAATTCCTCACCGCCAATATCACCACTATCAGCTCTTACTGCATCTAATGCTGACGACAAGATAATAATTCATCCTTGAGCATGTAAACTCACTAAGTCAATTTGACCTAGCATTCCTACAGAAACCTTCATTTACTTTATACGAAGTTTAATGTCGTTTCACATTCATGTTGAATTATGCAGCAATCTTATGTTCTCTTCATAGAACACTTGTAATGTATGTATTACCAGTTCTTTTGATATAGTAGATTTTTGCTTTTCTTGTTTATGTCTCCTCACAGACGTATATGTTCTAACAAGTCACTTCTTAAATTTCACACCTCTTTTGTTCGATAAACAATGAGTTAAACTTGCAAAGCTGTTTATTTTCTCCTTTCAATGTTTATTTTAGCAGGTTACCAGACTATCAGTTTGGTTTCCAGGCTAAAACGGTAATGACAAATTTTAAAGTTTGCTTGACAATGTTTTTAATGATCAGTGATAGTCTTTCTTGGTCACGTGTAGACAGCCAGCATATAATGCTTATAGTTGTGTTAACACTTATGTTAACTATAGTAAAAGTATAAAGTGTAGTCATCATTTACATAACAATTTTTATGATAATAATACTCTTTATTATTGGTACAAGGCCTGAAATTTTGGAGGAAGGGGCCTAGTTGATCCCATCAAACCCAGTACTCAACTCGTACTTAATGTATCAACCTTGCAAGGATGAAAGGTAAAGTCAACTTCGGTGGAATTTGAACTCAGAACGTAAAGTTGGACAAAATGGTACTATGTGCTAACAATCCTGCCAGCTCGCCACCAAATATTATTTGATTATCTGTCTAAAAAATTTCTTACAGGAGATATCTAACATGGTTTTTTTTTAAATGTACAATGTTGTAACACCTATTAGCAAATGAAACACATGTAATGGTGAATAAATTGTACTATAAATTTCTTCAAATCTCTTACTTTGATATGTAGTTACTCTGCAAATACTATCTCCCACTATTTACAACTTTTATGCTTGCCTCACACGTTTATAACATCTACACACAATTTTGGAGTACTGAAATATTCAGATATGGTTCATGGGCACACAGCTTGGATTATAACATCCTATCTACACGCTACACACACACACACACACACACACACACACACATACACATATATATATATATAATACACACACACGCACATGTATATATATTCATATATATTGATAGAAAAGACAACAAAAGACAGAGACCTCGATATTATGTAAATAGAGGAATTTATCTGTAAAAATATGTGAATAAGTGTCACATATTTTTACAGATATGTTCATATATATATATATATATATATATATATATATATATATATATATATATATATAAATTATCAGTTAGAGGTTATGCAACCGTCTAAGGGATAAATGTATCCGTAGGCACTACTGTTGGTCCATTTCTTTTCTTCTCTATCTATCTATCTATATATATATATATATATCGCCAAGCAACGCACGCACCACTTTGTCCCTCTCGGGTCCGTGCCTCATCGCGTTCTTACACACATAATTTTTCTCGTCTGGCCGTAAAGCCTTTTCTGTTTGTTTTCCTGTCTTGTTTTTTGTCCGCCACTACATTCCTCCATGGCTAGATTTAATTTGCGTATACAAATTTAATCTACGATCCATGGGACGAGCCGTTTTAGCGATGCGTCCTGCCCAAGCTCGTCGAAACGCCGGTGTTAAAATGTGGGTGGCTGATGAAGGAGATGTTCTCTATGTGGCTTGTGTGTTCTCGTCTACGTTTGTTTGCAATGTCCTGTACCCAGATATGCACCTATACATACAGGTGGATGTCGGTATGCACATACCTGTACGTATATATGCATATACTCATTTACTATTTGTTTTTACATGATTGAACGCAGCATCTTCCAAATGTAAGTAGTTTTCGTAACTCATATCCTCCGACGCTACTCTATCTCTTTCTCTTTCCTTCCTCCCCCTCGTTCTTCCTCTGTACTACTACGTATCTCGCTTTACCCCTCTCGTTCTTCCTCTGTTACTACTACGTATCTCTTTTCCCCCCTCGTTTTTCCTCTCTTTCTCTTTTCCTCTCGTTGCTCACCTATTCTTCTACTTCCTCCCTCTGTTTCTCTCTCTTCCCTTTACACCGGCATGGTCACATGCTTCCGGTCAATAATCCTTTCCTTCCTTGGCTTTCGCCAAGCAACGCACGCACCACTTTGTCCCTCTCGGGTCCGTGCCTCATCGCGTTCTTACACACATAATTTTTCTCGTCTGGCCGTAAAGCCTTTTCTGTTTGTTTTCCTGTCTTGTTTTTTGTCCGCCACTACATTCCTCCATGGCTAGATTTAATTTGCGTATACAAATTTAATCTGCGATCCATGGTACGAGCCGTTTTAGCGATGCGTCCTGCCCAAGCTCGTCGAAACGCCGGTGTTAAAACGTGGGTGGCTGATGAAGGAGATGTTCTCTATGTGGCTTGTGTGTTCTCGTCTACGTTTGTTTGCAATGTCCTGTACCAAGATATGCACCTATACATACAGGTGGATGTCGGTATGCACATACCTGTACGTATATATGCATATACTCATTTACTATTTGTTTATATATATATATATATATATATATATGTATATATATAATTTTCCAGAGGATGTAGCAACCGTTACCAATATAGCATAAGAACTTACCTTAGGGGATCATTAACTAGATTCCTTAAGGGTCGTTCTCACAGTTTATATTTATATTTCAAGGTTTTTAACTTTTAAATTTGCATATTCAAAAGAGACAGAGACTTCAAACTCGATATATCCAAGATCGATTTATTCACCTGCCAAATGTCAAAATCCAATGGACCAGTCACTGGATAAGTTTGGCACAGAAATGTTGACATAGAGTGGTGAATAAATCGATCTTGGATATATCGAGTTTGAAGTCTCTGTCTCTTTTGAATATGCAAATTTAAAAGTTAAAAACCTTGAAATATATATATATATATATATATATATATATATATATATATATATATATATACACATATATATATAATTAATTATATGTATTTATTCTATCCTAATAAATAATAATTCGGATAGAATGAATGGGTTAATAGAAACCAAGGTAGCAAAGATCACAAAATAAATGTGGTGTAATTCCTGTTGGTGAGGCAGAAACTCCTTTATATTTTGGGTATTTGAGTATATTTAAAAATTATATGTATATTTGAATTAAAGAAGGGTAAAAATACCGCTTGCCAAAGATGAAAGCAAAAGCCTTAAAAACCACCAATCCTATGATAAATACACACACGAGGCATGCAATGAATATTTTAAAAAATAGGCCTACCTTCAGGATGGAATTTGAAGGTAGTTTACATACCCCAATACCAATTGAATTCATGCTGTGCATGAGAAAACATACCTTGCAATCATCACTTGGAGACTGTATTTAACATCTATTTCTAAAATATTCATTATAGGCTGTGTGGTAAGTAGCTTGCTTACTAACCCCATGGTTCCGGGTTCAGTCCTACTGCGTGGCACCTTGGGCAAGTGTCTTCTACTATAGCCTTGTGAGTGGATTTGGTAGACGGAAACTGAAAGAAGCCCGTCGTATATATGTATATGTATATATATGTGTGTGTTTGTGTGTCTGTGTTTGCCCCCCACCCCCACCCCCCAACATCGCTTGACAATCGATGCTGGTGTGTTTATGTCTCCGTAACTTAGCGGTTCGACAAAAAGAGACCGATAGAATAAGTACTAGGCATTCAAAGAATAAGTCCTGGGGTCGATGATTTGCTCGACTAAAGGCGGTGCTCCAGCATGGCCGCAGTCAAATGAGTATTACGTCAACTCGTGTGCGTTTCTAATGTAAAACGCCCTGCTCTGTTTAAAGAGAAAACTATCGTAAACAATAAAAAAGTAAATGTATGAAGCATTATTACTAGGCAGTACACTCATCCATGCAATATACTTCAAAGTACGATCTGCAATAAAAGCAGTAAGATAGCAAGAGTTAACCATGGGCAATGAAACATCTAATCAGGACAAACTTTAAATACAAACACAAATCATGCTATTTATGACATTCACTCCTCCTATGAGGAAGAGAACGGATCACACGTAAAAAGAAGAAACATTTTACAAGACGTGTTTGTTTAAACAGTTTTGTTGCTTGTTCAGGAGTGTTAAGGGTTCTCAACCTTCAGAACAATGGGATTATTTAGGGGTCTAGGCTTCTCTATTACGCAAGTTGCAAGGCCTGGTTCTGATAAAGAACGTGTGGTGACGGTGTGATGGCGAATTAGTGGAATGATTAGCGTTAGTATTGGAGTTTGGGGATTCATTTTGGTTAGTGTTATAGTCAACAGAAGACTTCACATCATGTGCTTCATCAGGTAGTGCAAGTATGTCTTGGGTTTGATCGACAGCTCCCTTCACAAGAGGAGAATGTTCATATTGTTCACAAGTGTTAGTAAGTCTTGCGTGAGGGGTACTCATGTCTTTACGCAGGTGTGGCTGATCCGGGGGCTGCTGCGAGATAAGGGCTGGCTCTTGAGCATGAAGGTCTGCCGGGTCCTTTCCTTTGGGTGGAGCTAACTGACTTAGAGACACTGTAGTTTCTCTTCCATCCTGCAATTTAACATGAGTATAGAGTAGATTGCAGTCCAGCAACTCCGCTTCGTCCACCAATGGTTCACATTTGAAAGTTCTCACATTTCATCTCATCAAAACAGGACCCGGTGATAGAAGCCAATTGGGAAGAGTTGTACCAATTGTAGATTTACGGTTATATCGGAAAAGTCTTTCATGAGGCGTTTCATCGGTCGCTGTACACAGGAGAGACCTGACTGCACGCAGAGAATCTTGCAGAACCAGTTCCTGCTAAGTGATTGTCAATCCTTTTGTCTTCAAAGCCAGTGTCACAGTTTTCCACGGAGTTCCGTTGAAGCACTCAACCTGACCATTTTCTCTGGAGTTAAATGTCGTAGTTCTACTCGTAGCAATTCCCTTGCTATGTAAAAATAATTTCAGTTCATTGGACATGAACCTTGTCCTCCTGTCAGAATGAATTGAGAAGTGCATACCAAAGAAGGAGAAAAACTTACAAAAACATTTTTCGATAGTTGAAGCACTCATGTCGGGACAAGGGAAGCAAGAGTATTCATCAATGGCAGTAATAAGATACTTGTGAGAATTAGAAGGCAAAGATCCTTTAAAGTCAACACTGAGTCTCTCAAAAGGTCGTGTTGCTTTTATCAAACGAGAGTCAGAATGTTGGTAAAAAGAAGGTTTGAGTTCACGGCAGACGTTACAGTTTGCAGTCATTTGCTTCACTTCGATGGAGAAAGGTAAGTTTTTAGATTTTTCAAAGTGAAACATTCTAGAGATTCCTGGATGACAAAGAGAAGAATGGATTTCTTTAAGTCTAACAGAACTATCCGAAGCGGAAGGAGAGCAGAAAGTATGAGAAAGCGCATCAGCTGTGATATGTTCAGTTCCAGGCCTGTAGACAACATCGTAACTGTAGCAAGACAGTTCAATACGCCAAGTATTTTATCATTCTTGATTTTGCTCGTCTGGACGTTGTCAAACATGAAGGTAATACTTGCATGTTTCTGTGATTAATTTGAAATGCTTGCCAAGAAGATAATGCTTCCATTTTCGAAGAGCTTCTATGATAGTATAAGCCTCTTTTTCAACTGATGAGTGATTCCTTTTACTTGGACTCAGTGATCTTGAGAAAAAGGCAACGGGTTTTCCACATTGATTAAGAGTTGCTGCGACAGCTATGTCTGAGGCATCTGTCTCAACCATTAGGGGCTGAGTCGGGTTAATAGTCACAACAATTACTTTTGTGATTTCTACTTTCAGATACTCAAAGGCATTTTTCACTTTTACTGGTAGGGAAAATGATTTATTGATTACCAGAGGATGAATTTTATCGGAAAAATTCGAAATCCATGATGACTAGTAAGAGAACATGCCAATGACTTTTTTTTTTAAATTTGAAGTTATGTGGGTCAGCAAGTTCCTTCAACGGTTGCAATCTCTCAGGATCAGGTTTGATGTTTTCTTTTGATACTTGAAACCCCAGTAACTTGATTTCCTTTCACCGATAATGCTCTTCTTTTCATTGAAGGTTATGTTATACTTCTTAGCACAGTCAAGGAAGTGAGTGAGATTTTTGTCATGGTCTTCTTGATTCTCTCCACAAATGGTAATATTATCCAAGTATGCAAACGTATTCTTGATCTTCTCTTCTCTAATCATATTGTCCATGATGCGTTGAAAACAAATAACTCCATTGGTGACCTCGAAGGGAATATGCTTAAAATGGTACAAGTTGCCTCTGGCTTCGAAAGTTGTAAAATGACTCTCTTCTTCCTTAATTGGTATCTGATGATAGGCGCTGTGGAGATTTAATGTATTGTACATTTCATACCTTGAGTTGCACTCAACCATCTCGTCGATTCTCGGCAATGGATAAGCATCGAGTTGAGTGAAACGTTTAATGGTCTGACTGTAATAAGTCTTTTCTTGTGTCTTTCATTTGTTGTTACCAAAAGCTGAGCTCTCCAGGGTGAGTTTGGAGGCTCAATGATATCATCACATAACAGTTTTTGTATTTCGGAGTCAATGAACTGTTCATCAGGCTTTGAAAAACGGTGAGACTTTGTTGCAATTAGTTTGTAATCCAGGGACAGGTTGCTTAATAAGGATGGTACTTCAACTTTTGTTGCTACTATTCCACACACACACACACACAAAAAGTAGGATTTTCTCCTTTGAAAGAAATCTGAAGTCCTTCATGCCGTTCCAACAAATCATGTTCCAGTATAACATCTGAACACAGTCCAGGTAACAAGGAAAGTTTTACATTGTCATACACTTGACCTTGGAGGTAGAGTTGCACAAAACAATGTCCTTTTGTTACACTTTAAAGTTTAGTGGAAGCCATGGAAATCTTTCTCTCTGAGGGAAAAGTGTTTAGTTCCAGAAATTTGGCAAGATCAGAGCAGATGTACCTCCCAGAACTTCCAGTGTCAACAAGAGCTTTAATAGAGGCGCCGTTGACGGAAATATTGATGATAGCTTTAGACAGGCTAGTAGATGCAGCTTCAATAATAACTGTACTCAATTGAGGATACTAATTCAGACCGCGTAGAATTAGGCTTTGATTGGAAAACCTTTAAGAAATATCCGTTTTTACCATATCTTTTGCAGGTGGGATTCTGTGCAGGACATTTTGACCTAGGACGACGCGAGTAACCACAAAAGAAACATTCTGAGGAGTGCACTGCTGCTGTCGTAGATGACGTATCTTCAGATTCAGTATTCTTGGTCAAAGAGATACTACCACAAGGAGTATGGGTTGTGTACATAAGAGATCGCTTTTCAGCCATTTCAAGAGATCGAGCCAGGTCAAAAGCCCTTTGAAGGTCAAGAGTATTATTTTCCAACAGCCTCGGTCTGATATGATTTGAACTTAGACCACTGATGAATGCATCTCGAATGGCTCCTTCACGATTCTTTTCTACAGTAACAACTTTAAAGTTGCCTTCTTTGGAAAGTCTTTTAAGTTGTAAAAACTGGTCTAAGGTTTAACCCAGATCTTGTTTTGTAGTGGCGAGAATATGCTTAGAGAATATTTTCAAGAGTTTCGATAGCAGTTTCACAATCAGGACATTCTACAATATATTCGTACACTGATGGAACCACAGAATTTGTCAGCAAGTGGAATTTATCAGGATTTAGATCTTCAACGGAGGATAAGAAATTGTTGAGAGTTTGGTGCCAGTGGTTCCAGTTCTTTGCAGCATCGGGAGAATCAGAGTTAGCATCAAAGTATTCCGGTCGAAGAAATTGCTCCATTTTGAATGTTAAATAAATTGAAGTAAGACAATTTACAAAAGACGGGCGTGTCTTTATGATAGGCTTTATTTAACATTCAATCATATCTTTAGTAGTAGAGTTCACCTTATAAAGCCAAAAATAGTTTCTGTTGTAGTAACAAATTAAAATATAGAAAATATGATTTAAATTCATATTTCCGAAAATTCACGATAACATAACGTTTTCAAATGTGTGTATGTGTGTGTGTGTGTGTGCGTGTGTGTGTGTGTGTGTGTGTGTCTGTCTGTGTATAGATAAATAAATACACACACATGTATATGTATATATATGCATGTGTGTATTTATAACAAGATATGCGTTGCATGCTCCGTGATTTTTTATCGATATCATCGAAAAATTACATAAAATAGTTACTTTTTGTCTCAAAGAAACTCCGTCCAGGTTTTTTCAAAATATTCTGCCTCCCCTTCCCCCTCTCTCAGTGACTCGTACGTCTGCTTTGAGAAGACGCACGTGAGAGACATCCCCTCTCCCTCTTTGTTAGTGTAGAATTGTTGCAAACCTCGTTCCACTTTCTGACCCGAACCACAACAATCCCATAATTCCTGAATTAGCCATCTGAAATGGTGGAATAACTTGGCGGTAAGTTTGAATTTTTTTTTTTATTCAAAACATCCGTTTGCATTATTATATTTTTGGAGTGTTCTGAAAAACAAAAATATTATCTATATTATATTTCTTATTTCAGAAGGAGCTAATTAATCTTAAATTAATTTGACTAACGTTATTTTTTCCGTTTTCTTGAAATTGACTTAAAATTTACTCAGACGTGTGTTCTTATATAAAAGTAGCCTTTTTCAAAACTTGATAATTTTTCAATCTTTTATGATATGTTAGGGGGAAAATATAGAGTCGATGCAGGAATCGGAATTCAGAGATCCAAAAATATTTCTATTGAGCCCCAACGACATTATAGAATGCTTTATAACAAAATTATCAGTACAATAGTTGACCAAATAAAAGCACGATATTCATCCTTAGAAGAGTTTAAATTCATGGAACTTTTGAATTCCAACAAAGTTGATGAGTATTGCAAACAATTTCCTGTGGACTCTTTAGATTTTTTTAAAAATGACTTATGGCAGATTTTTTGATGTAATATGATTACAAAGTGAGCTCAATGTGATGTATTCAATGAAAGATTTTAAAATGCGAAATATAAGTCATTTAATGAGTTACATTTACAGCAGTGACCTTGTTGAAGCTATGCCAGAACTCTTCAATCTGTGCAAGTTGATTTTGACAATTCCGTCTACCGCTGCTTCTGTAGAGCGATCCTTTTCTGCATTAAGTAGAATCAAAGCATACCAAAGAAATGTGACAGGAGAAAGAAGACTGTCTTGGTTAGCACTAATGTCACTTCTAACTGTGAGTTATTTCAACTTAAACCGTCCAAAGGAATGCGCCATTATAATAAATCATACCGTCCAAAGGATGGGTGTGTTTACTAGTATGTGTGTGTGTGTGTGTGCGTGAGCGCGCGCGCACCTGTTCAGTTTTATTTCAAGATTTCTGGCCAATAGAGAAAGAGCCGGTTTCTAACCTAGATCCTAGGTTTCTAACCTAGATCCAATTAATTGGAATTTCAACATCAACAACAGGGTATGTATGTATGTATGTATGTATGTATGTATGTATGTGTGTGTGTGTTTATGTATGTATGTATATATGTATGTATGTATGTATACATATGTGCAGATCTATACGTTTTGCTTTATGTATGTATTCTCATGCATATAGTTTCATATCTAGACATGCTAATATATATTCAAATGATAAACTTCTGGAAATTTTTACAAATTTTTAAAGTCCCAGTGATGGATTGGACCTGTAGTCTTCAAATTAGCTTTCACCTTTCTGGTTTTGAGAAGCCTAATTTCTCAATATTGGTATTTAGTCAGAAATTGATTCTCTCTCTTACATCCATTGGTCAAAGAATTAATACAATCTCATCTAATATATAAAATTGAGATGCGTGTGCATTCGCTTTTCACGCGTACCTCTATCTCTCTATACATCTCTATTTCTATATCTATCTATTTCTCTGTATCTATCTATCTATCTATCTATCTATCTATCTATCTATCTATCTATCTATCTACCTCTATCTTATTTGTCTAACTATCTTTTTCTCTCCCTCTCTCTATATCTCACTCACTCTCTATTATTTTCACTTTCATTTTTCAGACGCTATTGTTTTTACTTTAAGTTCAATCGTTATTGTTTTCACTGTAAGTTTTCAGTCGCTGTTTACAAACGACAACAACAAATTATCGACAGAAAGAAGTTCACAATTACTGACAAAAGTTATTTCATTCATAATTTACTGACAGAAGTAACTTCATAAATTTCTCTTCAATCCGTACACTTTGTTAAATTTGCCTACAAATTTGTTATTTACTTTTGCAACGTTTTTTTTTTTGTTTTTTTTTTTTTGTTGTTGTTGAAAGAATTACTGATAAAAGTAAGTCCATAATTTACTGACAGAAGTAACTTCAAACATTTCACTTAAATCCGTACACTTTGTTAATTTCCATAAAGATATCTTATTTACTTTTGCAATGGTTTTGTGTTTTACTGTTGTTAACGGCTTTTTTCTGATCCCTTTGTTACTAGCTCTTTGGTTCACTAAGTGACAAATTTCGCTTCAACCTGTACAGTTCTTTATTTTCCGTAAAAAATTCTTATTTACTTTCTGCCCGTCGTATTAAGAAATACAATTTCCGTTACCCAGTTATTTTCATTATTTACTATCTTCTGCACGCGTGTATTTCTGTATACGTATATAACTATGCTTAGAAGGAAAGTGTCAAGAAATTTGTCTACAATGTCA
Organism: Octopus bimaculoides; assembly: GCF_046866305.1. Lineage (NCBI taxonomy): Eukaryota > Metazoa > Mollusca > Cephalopoda > Octopoda > Octopodidae > Octopus > Octopus bimaculoides. The sequence continues at coordinate 90,820,862 of NC_142935.1, forward strand.
AGGTCAGCCAAAAGAATGTCTCTGTCCAGGATAAGAGTGATAGCTGCAGAAAGGGAAGCATACCAAGAAACGAACTGACTGTGCACTACAAAAGCCAGAGCATCTCAAAGTGATGAATAGAGGTATGCATGGCTGACAAGAAATAGGATCTCCCCTGCAGAACTGCAACTTCTATGAAACAGCTTTCAATTATGATCCAGCAGTTCATTATGCCGATGACACTAGAATTTCCATTGGTGCAATGACAACTGAGTGCATACATTGTAAAGCAAGGAGAGACACCTGCACTGTGCTGCAGTGGTGGAAAAGTTAAACTCTCTGTAATCTCACAACCTCCATAGCCATTGAAGAAACTGTTGTCATCAACTGACCAAGATTCCAAGCACTTTCAAAACAAAATTAGACAATACAACGATGCACTACAGATGACATTGTAGTAACGCCTTGTCTCGTGCGCATGCGTAGTCATCAATATCCAAGTTTGGCGCCCTGATTCTTTCTCTTTTCTCACCGACCGGCGACGATGGCAGACGTCCAACGGCGGAGCTCTCTAACATGTCAGCACCAGAGCTTCACAAATAACTGCTGCCTATTTTCACCATAAATAAATATTGTTGTGTTGATAGTTTGGAGTTCTGCGTTACGTTGTTATTTAGAATTTAATATAGGAAAGCAGGTGTACACCTAATGGTGTATAACCACTTTCCTATAACATCATTTGGAGTCACAATAGATTGAACTAAGCCAGGATTCATGCAAAAGATCCAAGGTCAGTTTCTTCATCGGATTCGCTCTCTACTAGCTTTGTCAAATGAATCACCGAAATCAACCTTTCATTGTATATTATCTGTACCTGTTGTTTGGTTACGAAATAAGCTACACAAAACGTGTTTTTGAATTACGTGTATTTACTTTATATACACGTATGAGTTGAAAAGTTTCTTTTAACATTTTACTTAACGTCTCTGTTCCATGCTGGCATGGGTCGGAGAGTTATTAATGTAGAAAGTTAGTATCTCAGCTACTAGTAGTTGAGACCTGCGTAATCTAGACGGCGTTTTTAAATTTCATTATTCTCTTTAACCTGGGCAATGCCGGGTATATCTGCTAGTATATGTATATATACGCACACACACATGCATATATATACATATACATGTGTGTGTATTTATTTATCTATACACAGACAGACAGACACACACACACAGACACACACACACGCACACACACACACACACACACACACACACACACACACACACACACATTTGAAAACGTTATGTTATCGTGAATTTTCGGAAATATCAATTTAAATGATATTTTCTATATTTTAATCTGTTACTACAACAGAAACTATTTTTGGCTTTATAAGGTGAACTCTACTACTAAAGATATGATTTTCTCTATACAAATTTTTGTTGTCTAATACTCTGAGTTTCTCGAAATTCTTCTAAATGATATTTAGATCTACTTATCATACCTGAGGAATTACCTTGGTTGTTTGTTATACTTGCATTTATTGGTGTCTGATTGATATAGTTAACCTAAAACTGAGTGCTTTGTTGATGTCTGCCTGGATTTCTTAATCCCTTTTTTCTTCTTACACACACACACACACACACACACATGTATATTTATGTCTTTAAGTATAGTTCTTTAGTGACTTTGGAGTTAATTTAACTCTTATTTTAGCATAAACAGTGCTAGTCAGTATTCTGTCACTTTTGTGACCTCTATTAATTTTATATATATATGTGTGTACAGAGAGAGAGAGAGAGAGAGACAAACAGACAGACTGACAGAGGGGGAGAGAGAGAAAGAAAGAGAGACAGAGATAGACAGACACACAGACAGATAGATAGATAGATAGATAGAAATATATATGCACACATTACAAATATTGGTGGTGAGGGGCAGGGAGATGGAATATCTGTGATTAGATAAGACTGACTCTAGTGCTGTTACAGGCTTTTACCCTCAAGCCCTGAAGGGAGGAAATGCACAATTGACTGAAGAACCTTAGTAGGATTTGAACTCATGACCTATGACAACAATAACAACTACACTAACAACAGACTATATATATATAACCATAAGGTAAATATATACATACATACATACATACATACATACATACATTACAAAGTATGGGGGTTTAATTCACAGGTGATCTAAGCGATTAGGTATGTTAAGTAAGTGCTGTAACAGATTACTAGGGCTCCAAGATTATAGCTGAGATGGTAGCTATGGAGCCATTGCAAATTTCCGATGCAATGGATATATAACACTGGGAAACAGGGTTTTTGTTGTCTGATGTTGGATACATGTCTTCAACTAAATCAGGGGTGCTGATTTCAAAAATGAAATCCATTTTGCTCTATCACATCAAGATCTTTCATAAACAGAGATGTTTGGGGTCAAGATCACTTTTCGTTAAGCATGGTCAAAGAACTGATAAAAGAACTTCATGGTATGTATGCTCTTTATGGAACATTGCCATCACAAATCTGCATTTGCTTACTTTATAACTGTTGACTACTCAGAAAATGCTTTCCCAACTGACATCTGGCTTGAATATGTTTTGTATTTCAGAAATATGGCCAGTTGTGAGAGAAGAGAATGTAAAAACAGTCCCAATGTCTTCTGCTTATTTCTGGATTAGGCAGTGAAACAAAATCACAGATTTTGTGAAGAGAGCTTACCTTACTTCCTTACTTTATCATGAAACTGGGTGACAAGACAAAGCTTGGGCATCTCATATAGTGTGCAAAACATGTGTTGAAACACTGAGACAGTGACTGCTTCAAATACTTAAGCAGAAAGTTTCCAGCTTTGTCTCACGAGAAAAATAAGGTTGGTGTGTTTGATGGGCCACACTTTGGGTGACTATCGCAGGACAAGCCATTTTTGGAGACCATGTCTGTCATTGAAAAAGAAGCATGGAATGCTTTTGTTGCAGTTGTATCTGATTTCCTGAGAGACAGGAAACCATCAAATTATGAAGATCTTGTGCAGACCCTGTTAGCCAGTTCTCAAGCAACATGAGTGTAAATGTGCATTTCCTGCACAGTCATCTGGACTACTTCCTTGAAAAATCTTAAAGCAATAGTGATGAGCAAGGAAAAAGATTTCACCAAAGCATCAAGAACATGGGGACTAGGTATCAGGGCAGGTGGAACACCAACATGATGCTCTCTACTGCTGATCACTGCAAAGAGACTGTCATAATGTAATTTATTCACATAAAGCAGCAAAGAGAAAGTTCATTCCTTGAGTAGTTCAAACTCCAGTTGACAAAAATATATATTCAAAGATGCGTTATTAAACATTTTGTGTAAAATATTTGTTAAACACTAAAAAGTACTATTTGGTTTGTGTTAGCTTCTTATTCCAGTCTTGCATTTAATGGCAAAATTAGTATTTTGGGGTAAAAAATTAATTCCTGTTTAACAGAAAACTTGATTTGATAGAAAATTTCTGGGGACATTTCTAAACCCAACACCATCAAATTAGGTAAGACTAATTGTAAAAAGCAAGACATCTAAAAATCTTTTTTAGTGTAATTGCTAAAGAGGACAACAAACATTATGGCAAGGCAAAAATTTCAAGTCGTATACAATATTATAATTGGAAAAAATTCAAAATCTTACAGCTATTTCTGGGATATCTCCGAATATGGGATATTCTGTCATTAGAGACAAATAGGGAATTAATATAAACCATTCTCATTTTCCCTATTTTTCCCTATTTGTCTCTGATGACAGAATATCCCATACACGGGGATATCCCAGAAACTTTGAAGTTTTTCCAATAATATTGTATACAACTTGAAATGTTTGCCTTGCCTTAATGTTTGTTGCCCTCTTCAACAATTATGTATATATATATATATATATATATATATATATATATATATATATATATATATATATATATATATATATATATATATATATATATATATATATATATATATATGTATGTATGTATGTATATCATCATCATCATCATCATCGTTTAACGTCCGCTTTCCATGCTAGCATGGGTTGGACGATTTGACTGAGGACTGGTGAAACCGGATGGCAACACCAGGCTCCAGTCTGATTTGGCAGAGTTTCTACAGCTGGATGCCCTTCCTAACGCCAACCACTCAGAGAGTGTAGTGGGTGCTTTTACGTGTCACCCGCACGAAAACGGCCACGCTCGAAATGGTGTCTTTTATGTGCCACCCGCACAAGCCAGTCCAGGGGCACTGGCAACGATCTCGCTCGAAAATCCTACAGGAGCCAGTCAGGCGGTACTGGCAACGGCCACGCTCAAAATGGTGCATCTCATGTGCCACCCGCACAAGAACCAGTCCAGGGGCACTGGCAACGATCTTACTTGGCTTGCCGGGTCTTCTCACGCACAGCCCATTTCCAAAGGTCTCGGTCCGTAGTCATCGCCTCGGTGAGGCCCAATGTACGAAGGTCTTGCCTCACCACCTCAGCCCAGGTCTTCCTGGGCCTACCTCTTCCACGGGTTCCCTCAACTGTTAGGGTGTGGCACTTTTTCACGCAGCTATCCTCCTCCATTCTCACCACATGTCCATACCAGCGCAATCGTCTCTCTTGCACGCCACAACTGATGCTTCTAATGTTCAGCTTTTCTCTCAAGATACTTACACTCTGACGGGTATTCACATTGACATTACACATCCAACGGAGCATACTGGCTTCATATATATATATATATATATATATATATATATATATATATATATATATATATACATATATATATGTACATATATGCATATACATATATACATGTTAGGGTGGAGTGAAAATAAAAAATTGTGGAAATTGAAAATGCCTGATAGTTTTCTAGTAATAAAATATAGCAAGATTTTAGGCCTCAGGCATTTTTAATTTCTACACTTTTTTATTTTTACTCCACCTTAACACATATCTATGTGTGTGCAGATATATAGATTGTGTAATCTAGGGTGAAGTGAAAATAAAAAATTGTAGAAATTGAAAATGCCTGAGACCTAAAATCTTACTAGGAAAATACAAAATTTTTGCTTAGATTGGTCAAGAGCATTTACTCCCTCAAGTCCCACAAACCCCGCTATCGTAAAAAATTTACAAAAATCCCACACTTTTGAAGTTTAGGGGGCTTGAGGGAATAAATGCTTTTGATTGATATCAACAAAAATTTAGCATGTTTCTAGTAAACAAAGATAACAATATTTTAGCTCTCAGACATTTTCTAATTTCTACAATTTTTTATTTTCACTCCACCTTAATGTATATACATATACACATATGCATATATATGTATATATATACATATGTAGATATGCATATATACGTATATATATGCATATACATACATACATATATATATATATATATATATATATATATATATATATATATATATATATATATATATACATATATACACACACACACATATATATATATATATTTATATATATATATATATATATATATATATATATATATATATATATATATATATATATATATATATATATATATATATATATATATACATATATACACACACACATATATATATATATATGTATGTATGTATGTATATATATATGTATATATATATATATATATATATATATATATATATATATATATATATATATATATATATATATATATATATATATATATATATATATATATATGTATATATATATATATATATCAAAATAAGCAGCAAGGATATCCGAAGTTAATGCAGTATGATCGTTTCGTGCGACTCCATTTATTTAAGCAATATGAACATTAGATCAAATGTAAAATGCAGAGCAATCCTCAGTTTCACAAAGATATAGAAATTACATTTCAACAGGACATATTTTTGTAACTACATTTAAACTCACCATATCCACCTTGAATCTATATATATATACACATACAAATATGTACACACACACACACACACACACACAATCAAATTTGAGTCAACAATTTTATCTATAACACCAAACATTTGATCATATATAAATACTAGCAGTATAACCCGACCTTGTCCGGGTGTGACTTATTATGCCATCTACGATAAGTCTTGCTAGCTGAAAATCAACTAAAAAAGAAAGCCTTACAACGAAAAAACCCTTATGATGTAAATATGTTCATAATTCAAAAGACGATGGAATTAATAGGGAAAGTTTGAAGGCTGTTTTGCGTAAAATTATTAAGCATACGTAAATTTCATCCGTGTAATTGGCTATAGAAATGCTTGTGCAAAACAACTTTTTGCGCTGCCCTGATTATACATAGCAGGGTAATCCCTTTTAGCAGGAGCTAGGACGGCAATTTCTGATGAAGCAATTGCTGGCGATCTGTTGCTACACAGTTTTGCCAGAATTCTATCAGATTGGGCAGAAGATGTTGATGCACCATTTTGCATTATGTTCAAAATAGCTTCTGGAATGTGGTGCATTACTGCAGTCTGTTGATGTCATTTTAAACCGGTTACTGTCTTTTCCCAGCAAACTCTCTTCTTTGGAGGCATAATCTATGTATATATTAAACAGAACAACAAAAGTTATAATAGATGGCAGTGTCGGTACTTTTCACATATCTGTAATTTTTCAGATTAACACCCGCACGATTACCCAACCCTAATCCGAACACTAACCCTAACACTAACCCTAAACCTTAACCCTAGCCCTAACCCTAAAAACCGTAACAGTAACATTAATCCTAAACCCTAACCCTGACCCTAAAACCCTAACCCTAACACCCTAGTGAAAATCTTGGTAAATTTACAAAACATTGACGAACATGAGTTATATTTTACTGAATGATTGTGTACTTGCACGTGTATGCTTTTGAGAGAGCGAGAGAGGAAGAGGTAGAGAGGGGAGAGAAAGGAATAGGGGTAGTTAAAAGTTTTCTTATGACTGCTTCTCTTCACTGCCTATTACTTCATTAGAAATCTAAGGATGCACATAAGCACATAATAGAGAAAAATGAAACAAATATGGACGACTTGCTCCGAAACACCACCGAGTGCGGAAGACTTCTCAAAAATAACCTGCAATTGTTTCCTTCAAAATTCCTACATGCTTGAAATGTACATACATCAAGGTACATTTGTACAAAATTTCATGAAAAAATATTCATTTTCCTGGAAGTTAAGAGGAATTTAAGTGGAATTTCCGAATATTGTACCCCACCCCCTTCCAAAACACGTTTACCGAAATTTTTTGTATATTTGGAATCTACATAATAAATAATATATGCATAGAAAATTTCATTAAAAAATATTCATTTTTATGAAAGTTATGACCTTCCAAAGTTGGGGGATACAACTCTGTAGTTACGCCAAATCTCCCTTAAATCACACAAAGTAAACGGAATTTTAAAAATCTAATTACTGCACTGGAAAGTTCAGATCGAGAAAATTCCATTGATGTAAAAATTTTTACGAAAAAGTGGAAAATGTGAATTTCTATAAACATTCAAAAAGGCTTCACACAAACACACAATTTCAGATTTATATATTAAGATTACCATGGCCCTTAAACACATAAAGTATGCATGTATAAAAAACACAGAAGGTAACATATTTATATGTGAATAAAAATACAGATATATAGAAAAGCCTATGAAGAAGGTATATACAAGGCACAGGAGTGGCTGTGTGGTAAGTAACTTGCTTACCAACCACATGGTTCCGGGTTCAGTCCCACTGCATGGCACCTTGGGCAAGTGTTTTCTACTATAGCCTCGGGCCGACCAAGGCCTTGTGAGTGGATTTGGTAGACGGAAATTGAAAGAAGCCCGTCGTATATATGTATATATATATATATATATATATATATATATATATATATATATATATATATGTATGTATGTGTGTATATATGTTGGTGTGTCTGTGTTTGTCCCCCCAACATTGCTTGACAACCGATGCTGGTGTGTTTACATCTCCGTAACATGGCAGTTCGGCAAAAGAGTACGATAGAATAAGTATTAGGCTTACAAAAAATAAGTCCTGGGGTTGATTTGCTCAACTAAAGGTGGTGCTCCAGCATGGCTACAGTCAAATGACTGAAACAAGTAAAAGAGTAAAAGAGTAATCGACTAAAAATTCTAAAGTGTTTCATGCAACTAAAAATCTAAATAAAATAAAATATCAATAACCCCTCATATTTTATATATATATATATATACACCTCTGGTATTTGAGTACTCTTTTTTCCACCTTGTTGCACATTTCATGTGCTTACTCCGGTATATATATATATATATATATATATATATTTACATATATATGTATGACGACCGCTCCATCTTGACAGACGATAGCCATCCCATCAACAATCCACACATATCATCACGCAGTACAATCACTCCGTTGGTGAGCCCTCAAGTGACTTTGAAGTCCGGCTGCTGACCGACAAGGTCTACAGCACAGATGGCAAATGTTCAGGCCTCTCGATCCTTGCCCGCTGGTATCTGATTCTAAGGAAACGCCTCTTGAACCAGCATATGTCTCTTAAGTCCGGGTATTGTTTTACAAACCTTGTGACATATGCCACAGGTCGCAGAAGGCGGTTGGTATTTAGGGTGTCTGGAATTTCTACCCTCATGTGTTTTCATGTGATTCACATATCCTGCTTTTGACAGAAGAACGCGATCACACACAATACACATCCTATACTCTCCATTGTTTACAATTTTTCCCTTTCGACAGGCCCGCTTAAGCTCAAGTTGCTGAAGCATCTTTTCCTCCCGGACATCACAGCTCTTCCTGACAACAGCTCTCTACTTGCTTCGATCCAGAACATCTCCTTCCCAATCACTTTCATACATATCTAGTTTTTTTAGGTTTTGTTTAATGCAATCTTTATACCTCTTTCTCGGTTTCTGCCGCGGTCGCTCACCATAAAATAAGCGCTTCGGCAAACGATCATCCTTCATTCTAATTACATGCCCAGTCCATCTCATTTGGGCCAGGATAATATGTTTTTCAATTGAGCTACAGTGCACCCTGCGCAAAACCTCTGTATCTGCTAGAAACTCTTCCATTTTACTCCTAGGATGTGTCTTAGACACTTTTGATGAAACCTTTCTAGCATCTTTATATGTATATATGTATATGTACATATATATGCACATATATATATATATAAATATAAACATATATATATATATATATATATATGTATATATATTTATTCTTCTTTTCTTCTTTTATTCTTTTACTTGTTTCAATCATTTGACTGCAGCCATGCTGGAGCACCACCCTTAGTTGAGCAAATCGACCCCAGGACTTATTCTTTGTAAGCCTAGTACTTATTCTATCAATATCTTTTTGTCAAACTGCTAAGTTATAGGGATGTAAACACACCAACATCGGTTGTCAAGTGATGCTGGGAGAGACAAACACAGACACAAACACACACACACACACACATATATATATATATATATATATATATATATATATATATATGATGGGCTTCTTTCAGTTTCCATCTACCAAATCCAGTCACAAGGATTTGGTTGGCCTGAGGCTATTGTAAAAGACACTTGCCCAAGGTGCCATGCAGTGGGACTGAACCCGGAAACATGTGGTTGAGAAGCAAGCTTCTTACCACACAGCCACTCCTGTGCCTACGTATATACACACATACATATGTATACATATATGTCCATATATGTGTACATATATATATATATATATATATATATGTACGTGTATATGTATACACATAAATGTGCACACACACACAACTCTACACACATACACACCTCTACACACATACACACCTCTACACAGACACAAGCTAGTAAACAAAAGCACAAAAGAAATTTTAAACTTTTTCAAAATATTGATAAATGGTCAAGACATAGATATATAGTGACGTGTTTGATAGACATGTACCTGGGTCATAATATGAATTTGGAGATTAGCCTGACAAAAAAACGAAACTGGTAGTAGTAAGAGTAGCAGCTGCAGTAGTAGTAGTAGTAGTAGTAGCAGCAGCAGCAGCCGTAGCAGTCGTGGTGGTGGTGGTGGTGGTGGTGGCAGTAGTAGTAAAATTTGTTGCAGTGTGGCTTAATTACGTGTGGCATGCTAAACAGAAGCTCACAATCGGATAGTTTGTTCAAAGGAAAGGAGGTAGACACGCACCCAGAGAAAGAGAAAGAGGCAACTTGTAGCTGTTATATTTTGTCAGGTAAGTGAATACACACACACGCACACACACACACACACTTACATATATATGTGTATTTATGTATATGAAGATATCTATCTATCTAACTATCTATCTTTTAACCTATTTATCTTTATATATATGTTAATATGTTTATATGCATGTATACATTTGCATATATATATGTATGGATCCAAAAGGTCTTTCAACACAATATTTAACTACTGTCTATCATAGCCTCATAGCCTCATATATATTTCAAGATCCATACACATATATATGAATGCATGTATATGTAAGCCTTGTTACACTCTGTGTCACACTGAATCTCCCCGAGAACTATGTTAAGGGTACACGTGTGTGTGGAGTGCTCAACCACTTGCATGTTAATTTAATGAGCAGGCTGTTCCATTGATCGGATCAACTGGAACCCTCGTCATCATAACCCACAGAGTGCCTTTTAATATATATATTAATATATATATACTTTATTTATTTAAAAGCAGCAGAAATATAACAAAAGACTGTTACTCGGAGTTTCACGTTCCCGTTCATCAGACAGTTTTGTTCCCATTTCTAACAAAACTGTCCGATGAACAGGAACGTGAAACTCAGAGTAACAGTCTTTTGTTATATTTCTGCTGCTTTTAAATAAAGCATATTACTCTATCTCTGGTATTTGAGTACTCTTTTTTCCACCTTGTTGCACATTTTATGTGCTTACTCCGGTATATATATATATATATATATATATATATAAATATACACACACACATATATATATATATAAATATATATACACACATATATATATATACACACCTAATAACCTACAAACATCTAATTATTAAAGTCGAAAAGTTATCAGAAAAGCCATTTCTATTAATTTTTTTTTCAAATACACACACACACACACACACATACATACATATTATATATAGATTTATTTAAGTATGTATACCTATATCTATCTATCTATCTATCTATCTATCTATCTATCTATCTATCTATCTATCTATATATATATATATATATATATATATATATATATATATATTATCATCATCATCGTTTAACGTCTGCTTTCCATGCTAGCATGGGTTGGACGATTTGACTGAGGACTGGTGAAACCGGATGGCAACACCAGGCTCCAATCTAATTTGGCAGAGTTTCTACAGCTGGATGCCCTTCCTAACGCCAACCACTCATATATCTAACTATCTATTTATCTTTCTGTCTATTTCTCTCTCTCTCTCTACCTCTCTGTATATATTATGCGTACATATATATATACATATATATATATATATATATATATATATATATATATACATATAAATGAAACGTAAAAGACTTTCTCACTTTCGTAACCGTCAAGCTAATACACCGTCTTTGTTAGAAGGTATCCAGTGGCAGGTAATTTATCGTTTAAACCGCAGTTTATAATTATAATTAAGTGGAGAATGGCGAATATATATATAGATATTTATATATATATATATATATATATATATATATATATATATATATATATATATATATATATAAAACAAATAATAAATGAGTATATGCATATATATGTACAGGTATGTGCATACCTACTTCTACCTGTACATATAGGTGCATATCTGGGTACAGGACATTGCAAACAAAACGTAGACAAGAAATAATAACCAGAGTACAGAAAACACACAAGCCACATAGAGAACATTTTCCTTCATCAGCTACCCCCATTTTAACACCGGCGTTTCGAAACACACGTATGTATGTATGTATGTATGTATGTATGTATGAAATACTAATCATTATCGTAAATATGTTAGCATCTTGCCAATTAATGAGTTGATGACAAGGCAAAATGAAGAACATCAAGGAATATCTATGTAGTCATTTAATTAGCTATACACAGTAGCTAGTTCTTCAAGAAATCACACCTAATCATGCTTAAACAAGCACGGACATATTTGATATTGTAGACAGAGCTAAACTATGAATAGAAAACTATGTCTGTAACACCTTACATCATACAGGTGAGAGTTCAGGTCTGACCGAGGGCTATACACATCTAGTATACATCATATTAAAGTACCTCTTATTTGCATGCTGTTACATATTTTGCATGCATGTGAACACAAGTACAAGCACACACACACACACACCAACAAACAACTGTTGTATCTCCCTCATTTGCCCTATTTCATTTATGTGTATGTATGTGCTTGTTGGAGGTGCAATGGCCCAGTGGTCAGGGCAGCAGACTCGCGGTCATAGGATTGCGGTTTCTCTTCCCAGACCAGGTGTTGTGAGTGTTTATTGAGCAAAAACACCTAAAGCTCCCTGCTGTACTCTTTCACCATAACTTTCTCTCACTCTTTCTTCTTGTTTCTGCTGTACCTGTATTTCAAAGGACCAGCTTTGTAACACTAGAACCCTCAACGTCGTAAGCGACGGAGTGCCAACACCAACAACTTTTTACTTATATTTCTGATATATTTCTTATATAATTTTTACATATTTATAAAGATTTTGGTTTATAGGTTTATGGCCCATATATTTTTTACACATATATTTTCTGTATTCTGCCTTCCACTCTGCATTTTTTCCTGTGCATATATAGATGTGTATATGGAATCTTTTGTGCATGTGTGTGGATGTGTGTGCATGCGAGTATGTGTGTATATAGACATGTTTTACTCCTATTGCTTATTTTTTACATTTTTTTACACATTATTCTGTATTTTGCCTTTGGCCTTGTTTTTTTCTTGTGCATGTGCGTATATAGACGTGTGTATAGACCTTTTTGTATGTGTGTGTGTGTGTGTGTGTGTGTATGAACGTGTATGCGGGTATGTATATATTTTTTGGCGAATGTGTGGTTGAGCATGTGTGTGTGTGTGTTTCAAGTGAGGGTGGATGAGTGTATACATATAGGCGCATGTACGTGGGTGTGCAGACGTACATGTGTATGTATGGACATGCACGCTTACGCGATTACTATGAACATTTTCACTCCCTTACCTTTACTCCCTCCCCTCACTTAGCGGTCATTCTAATAGCTCTTTTGTCTTGATAACGGTCAATCACACAGTAATTTCCCTTTGTTTAACGGTCATTTTCATAGCATTTTTTTTCGATGGCCAGATAACTGAAGAGATGGCGGTGTGGGTTTCCGCCCTGACATCCGAAACTCAGAGTTTTATCATGGCTGCCGAATAATTGTTACATATTATATTTACAGATAAATTCCTCTATTTTATCTGTTTCAATGCATGGTTTCACATCAAGAATCTTGCAACATAAATTCATAAATGTACACACACACACACACACACACACACACACACACACACACACACACAAGCACACACACATGAAATATATATGTATGTGTGCATATATATATATATATACATGTATGTATGTATGTATGTATGTATGCATGCATGTGTGTGTATGTATATATATATATAAATTCTCATGACATCAGCAACATACTTATGCTGGTAAGAAAAAAGTTTATAAAACATAGAAAAATTTAAAGGATTTGTACCTTCTTGCATTGTTCCAGCCTGACATAACAACCTTCTTTAATATGTGTGCGTGTGTGTGTGTGTGTGTGTGTGTACAGATAAAGAAATAGAGACAGAAATATATGAAAATTAGAACTTATATTATGAAAGACAAATAGATCTCCATGTCTGTCTATAACAACATCAATAATAGGGAGGAAAGAAGGGGAGGAGGAAATGCAGTGAGAGAGAGAGGGAGAGTAGGGGGAGAGAGAGAGTATGTGTGTGTGTGTGTGTGTGTGTGTGTGTGTGTGTGAAAGATAGATAGATGTGTAGGTATTGTTATTACCCAAATAACTAAGAAGTTTTGATTAAAAATGTGGATCCGTTTCAAGAAAAAGAACAAGAAACTTCCTGTGAGAAAGGAAAAGTGGAACGACTATTGGGAAGTGACTGCAGATTTGCCTGGGTGCCAGGCATTCTTTCCCATCCCAGTTATGGAAGAACCTGACATTTTAATGTGGTGTGAAAGAAGAAAAGTTGTAAATCTAGTTGAGTTAACGGTTCCTCATGAAGATAATATGGACGCCGCGCGGGCTCGAAAGATGGACCGTTATGAAAACCACCTCGAGAAATGTGAAGACGCAGGCTGGAAAGCGGAGCATTTTCCAATCGAAGTCGGATGTAGAGGATTTGTAGGAAACAGTGTGAAACGACTGCTGTTATCGTTAGGCCTAACTCATCGGAAGGTAAATACCACCATTACCGATATCCAAACTACAGTGGAGAAGGCTAGCCACTGGATTTGGTTAAAAAGAGACGATGAGCGATGGCTAGAGAAATATTGAGCTTTGTTTAATAATCAGTTGATCTAGCAAGCGGGACCTCATATCAGTGAGGGGGGGCGGTGCGAATTGATGCCGTCGAGAGGTAGGCCCCGAAACGGCGCGCATTCTCTCCTGATGACCCCATACACTTGCTGGCTTCCGGTATGCGGAATTCTTGACTGGTAGCACTTGCATGTGCAAGTTGTTTGCAAGACACATCATCCTATAAATAAAGTGGTTTTTTATACTTCTTTTATTTTTCAAATTTAAGATAAACAAAGTTCTTTTTAATCTAAAAGATACTCTGCTTCTTTTTCTACTATGCTCTTCCATCTATCTGGTAGACTTACAAGGCCCCTCTTCCAAAATTCCCTTGTCTGTGATGAAAAATACTCCTCCAGTACTGTTCTGACCTCATCTACAGAATTCATATTTTTTCTGTCCAAATGATTTTGAAGACTGTGCAATAAATGATAATCAGATGGGGCAATTTTTGGTGAATATGGTGGGTGGGGCATCGTTTCCCATTCAAACTGCACCAGATATTGGAATGTCATCTTCGCAGTACGTGGCTGAGCATTATCCTGATGGAAGAACACCTTTCATCTTGAAACTAAAGATGGTCATTTTTCTTCTAGTGCTGATTTAAACCGCTGAAGCTGCTCATAGTAGATCTCCTTCATTATCATTTGGTTTGAGTTTAAAAATTCTAAGTGGACTAAACCTTTCATATCTCACCAAAGAGATAACAACGCCTTACATGGGTGAAGACCTTCGTTAGCCTGGGGTGCCAGTGTTTCTCCTTTCCCTACTCTCTTTCTTTGGCACTTGACATCTTTATAGAGAACCCATTTCTGGTCACCAGTCACTATTCAGTCCAAAAAAGGTTCATTTGTGAGACATGACAGCAAAGGAGAGCACACATTCACTCTCTGCATGCGATTAGACTAGGAAGTTTGTTAGGAACCCATTGACCCAATTTGCTGACTTTTCCAATGGCATGCAAGTGTCGATAAATGGTTGAAAGACCAAATCCAAGCTTCTCTGCTAGTTCCTCAATATTTGTGATGGGATTTTGTTCCACCTGGGTTTGCAGGACATTCCCATCAAGTTCTACAGATCTTCCAGAAACTGACTCATCTTCTAGGCTGTAGTTTCTGGCTTGGAATTTCTGGAACCTAGGCTTATTGTCTGATCCCCAAATACTGCATTAATATTCCTACCTGCTTTTATAGCAAGCTGATGCAGGGTAGTTTATCCTGTCCCCCTTCTGCTTTTAGTTCATGCAATAAAATAAAACGCATTATTTATGGGTTGACCCAATATAACGAAACACAAACTTCAAAAAATTTCTATATGTATATATGTATATATATACTGTTGTGTCTGGGGAGAGTCATTTTCTTTTTGTGCCTTATGTGTAAATATATATATATATATATATATATATATATATATGTGTGTATATATATATATATATGATACATATTGTTATTTTTATTTTTGTTTCTCTGTGTGTTTGTGTGTTTGTGTGTATGTGTGTGTTCCTGTATGTCTTTCAACATATAGACAAAGCAACACAAACTTCAAAAAAATAACATTATATATTATTCTTATATATATATATATATATATATATATATATATATATATATATATATATTGAAGTTAAGCAACAAAAATTCAATAGGTTATAGCAGCACGTACGTTTCGTACAAGCTCCATTTATTCATGTAGTGAGAACACCACAGAAAATACAATGAAAATGTACTCCTCAGACTCATACCCACCCCCAAAAACCCAAACATCACATCCCAACTGTCACCAAACAGTACCAACACCACCAATAACAAAATCAACACACTCAGAAATAGACCCCAATACCCTTCCCTCCCACCCTCTGATTCCTCAGACATGTTATCAGATGAAGATGACACAGAGGATTGGCAAGTGGCCACAGGGAAAGGAGAAAAAGGGGAAAAAAAAGAATAGAGAAGCTGACAAACAAAGCCGGGAGATTTATCACTCCTGAAACCAAAACACCTGCAGAAAACAAAAGCATCAACACAAACACTCTAATATCAAACCCCACAGCAATGTTCACAGCTCTAAACACTAACAATCCAGACCTAATGGAATACATTAGGTCAAACACCAACATAACAGAAGATGATACCAAAACAAAAAATCACCCACGAACAACACCACCACAACATATTAAAATCATACACAAAACACAGAACACACACAGCACACTGAAATCTTTCTCTACCCGGATGCAGTAGTGAGATTCCAAAAATACATCTCTAAAAAACTATACAAAAACCTTCTGGGAGAAGACTGTGAGGTGAAGGACAAACAACTTTCGGAAAGTAAGTAATTCTCTCTCTCTCTCGTCTCCTTTTCGTGTGTAAAACACAACCTCCGATAGGAACATGCTCAAAATAGGCAGTGTAAATGTACGTGGCTTGGAATCACCTTGGAAACAAGGCTACCTGTTAAACAACATCAAGTCACAAAATCTGCATATCATAGCCATCAGCAAGACCAGACTTCACAGCCTGCAGGCCCTCCAGCACATGTTCGGCGGACATTTCAACATTTATTTTTCTCCGTGTCTGCCCAGAATGGGCAGAGGAGGTACCTCGGTGCTTCTTCGGAAGAGTCTGGACCTCAAAGTAAGAGCAATTTTCCTAGACCCAGAGGATAGGCTGGTTGTCTTGGATGTTGATGGCAGCAATGGGTGTGCTTTTTGACTGATAACAGTTTATGCACCATCCTTATCAGGCCGACCAGATTTATTTCGATGTATAGAGGTATTCCTGGGAACGTCTTGACCTTTACTTTTAGTGGGGCATTGGAACGCTACCCTGGACACGCATCTAGACTATATGGACAGAGATAGTAATAGGAGGGGATACAAATACCTCAAAGACCTGCTCAGACGTTTCCAACTGTCTGACAGGTGCCGACTGGACCACCCAAATGTGCCAATGTGGACATGGAGCAACTGCATCGGGTGGTCCAGATCGTATTTAGATAGAGTATTCTGTAGGACAGTGGATAAGGCTAGTGTAGGTTGTCCACAATTCCATATAGTCAGCTACACAGACCACAAATTTGTGACTTGTAGACTTGACTTAAATAAGACACATAGGCAGGGTCCCGGTTACTGGAAGCTGAACACATCGTTCACGGCATGCCAGGCTTACAGGGACCAGATTAGCACATTTTGTTCAGAGGGCATTGACAGGTGCCATCATCAACAACAGATGGTGATATGCCCTAAAGAAAGCAACTAAAGCAGAACCAGTTAGGTATAGCAAGGCCCTGGCATTAGACCAATATAGAATAAAGGGAGACCTAGTTAAGAAATTAGAAGAGGCACTTGGAACTGGCATCGCTTCCAATGTACTGGTAGCGAGTTTGGCTCTCAACCAACACTTCAATGCCAAACATGAAAGATACGTTGTCTGAGCTAGGATGCATGTTCTGAGGAATGAAGGAGTTGGGGCCGCCTGAGAGGCCCGAGTGGCGGAGGCACAATGAGGCAACAGAGTCACCATTAGGTCCCTGGCAGATGAACAGTGGTGCGAAGTACTCAGGCCTGAAAGGATGTGTGAGGCCTTTCAACAACATTTTGCCCGACTGTTCGGGACAACTGGTGGGTCAAAATGCAGAGTGGACTTTAGTGCCTACCTGCATGGCCTGCTACGACTCTCAGCAAGAGAAGCAGTGTGTTGTGAAAGACTCATCACAGCTGCGGACGTATAGGGTGTGATGGCAAGCTGTGTGGGAGACAAGTCCCCAGGCTTGGATGGTCTGCTCTCTGAACTTTATTGTCATATGCCAGACTTGTTTGGAGGTGTCTTGGCAGCTGTCTACTGCAACTGGCAGTTTCGTATAATTTACCCCAGTGTCACTTTGATGGCATGCACTGCTCTCTCACTCAGTAATAATAATAATAATAATCTATGTAGAGCTTTCACTTATACAGTAGTAGTTGTACATCTAAGCCAAGGATTTTAAACTTACGGAAACAATGTTCACATATTACCTGAGGAAAAACAACTAGATCTCATGATGCAGAGAAACAGTTGTGTAATCAAGTACCTGCACACCTGGAGAACTACGTTGCGTGGAAACAATTGTAGTAATTAAAAAATAAATGTCCAATCATACCCTTTCTTGTTGACTCTTATTTTTTCAATTGTGTGTGTGTGTGTGTGTGTGTGTGCGTGTGTGTGCATGTGTGTGTGTGTGGAGGAGCTAAAAAGTTCCTGGCTTAGGGTAAAAGAAAATATAGAGGGATCAGTTAATTATGATTTTATGCAACATATTCTCTGCTCAAATTCACACCCTTATTGTGGCGATCCCCAGGTTTTCTAAATCCTGTAAACTCGGAAGGTTGGGCCTCCATCCAGGCCTTTCACAATACGCTTCAAGTCACCAATTTTTCAGCCCCACCACCCCGTGTGTGTATGTGTGTGTGTGTGTGTGTGTGTGTGTGTGTGTGTGTGTGTGTGTGTGTATTTATGTATGTGTACAGGAATCCCTTGACTATTCCAAAACCTCCCACAATAGGTGAAAATCCATGAAGTAGAAACAGTACTGTACTGTATATTTTTTTTATTATTTTTATAATTTACTCCTTACTCTTTTACTCTTTTACTTGTTTCAGTCATTTGACTGTGGCCATGCTGGAGCACCGCCTTTAGTCGAGCAAATCGACCCCAGGACTTATTCTTTGTAAGCCTTGTACTTATTCTAGCGGTCTCTTTTGCCGAACCACTAAGTTACGAGGACATAAGCACACCAGCATCGGTTGTCAAGCAATGCTAGGGGGACAAACACACACACACACACACACACACACACACACACACATATATATATATATATATATATATATATATATATACATGTATACGACAGGCTTCTTTCAGTTTCCACCTACCAAATCCACTCACAAGGCTCTGGTCAGCCTGAGGCTATAGTAGAAGACACTTGCCCAAGATGCTAAGCAGTGGAACTGAACCCGGAACCATGTGGTTGGTAAGCAAGCTACTTACCACACAGCCACTCCTGCGCCTATAACACAATATTATAAATGTTATACACTCTAGTATTTTATATAAAAATAGATGACAGTTATATAAGATGTAAAATAATATATGTTTAAACAAAAAGCTATACTTCCTATTCATACACATGTATCATACATACACCTTAAACACCATGCTCACACATTTAAACATATGCTTAGATCAAGACAAAGAAACCTTGTCAGAACATGGATACTGTTGCAGGGATGTCATGTGATCAGATCTGCTAGTTTTTTTCTTTTCTTTTATTTTTTTCTTCCTGTCTAAGGCTGTACCTGTAGACATTTTATATGTGTAAATCATATTTAGACATTTTTTTTTTTTTTAAATCACAAAGACGACACAGATACAGCAAGTAAACAACTCGTCTAAGAAAGAGGTGACTTCAAATTATCATTGTTGTTGTCATCATCATCATCATCATTCTGTTGTTGTTGTTGTTGTCATCATCATCATCATCACCATTGTGTGTGTGTGTGTGTGTGTGTGCATGCGCTTATTCTTTTTGCTTACATTTGTGTGTTTGTTTGATAAGAATCATTCAGCTGAAAGTGGTGATGTCATTGACCAAAGTTTTGCAATTGGATTTGGTAGGCAGAAACTGAAAAGAATCTCACTGTATTTATGTATGTATGAATGTATGCATGTATGTATATATGTATGTATGTATGTATATATCAACTTTAAATAGAGCTCAAAATTGATCCATTGAAAATACTTTATTACAATAATAATAATAATAATAATAATAATAATAATAATAATGAAATAGACCTATGTACATTTCGATAGAACATCCAGAATGATTAATACATATCATAAAATATTATAACATATTATAAAATATAGGATACTCCATCTCCTCAGGGTCCCAATATTATTGCTATTATTATTATCATTATCATTATTATTATTATTAGCAATACACAGCCAATAAAAACATATATGTATGTATGTATGTATGTATGTATGCATACATGTGTGTATGTGTGTGTGTGTGTGTGTGTGTGTGTGTTAGTGTTTGTTTATATCTGTGCTTGTTTACAACCCAATGGTTTTGAGGTGTTATTGCTGGCATCTCTGTCATTAGTGTGTCCCCTAGCTTTGTTCCTTGACCTCTCATATTAGTCGTAAACAAATGTCACAGTCATACTAGCAGGTTTGTTTGTTCACAATCTTAAGTGAAAAAAAAAATATCCAGCTATTGTGACACTACATTCTCTGAGTGGTTGGCATTAGGAAGGGCATCCAGCTGTAGAAACTCTGCCAAATCAGATTGGAGCCTGGTGTAGCCATCTGGTTTCACCAGTCCTCAGTCAAATCGTCCAACCCATGCTAGCATTGAAAGCGGACGTTAAACGATGATGATGATGATGATGATGATTGTGTAGTTTATGCTCAGAGGATTTGCTCGGTACTACCCTAAGGGAATACGAAGCGGTGTCAGGAGCAATAATCAAACAGGAGAAGTCCGTGGGCCTGCAGCTCGGCACCTGGAGAGGCAGGCCCATATCAACCGACAGTGTGGTGGGGCACTGGATGGAAGGACCTGTTAAATTGCTTGTGGTCTGGTTTGGTCCAGATTTCCAAGTGGACAAGAACTGAGGTGAAGTGACAGATAGAGTGACCAGTCTCACCCAGAAGTGGCCCGAGAGGAAGCTGTCCCTGAAAGGTCGAGTGGCAGTGGCGAATGTGTACATCACATCTGTCATATACTACCGCCTAACTGTCGTCCCTTGCCCCACTTCGTCGCTGAGCGAGTTGGTGCATTTGCTCTTCCGTTTCCTGTGAAGCGGACAGGTACTGCTTGTCAGACGGTCCATCTGCTGTCCGCACCTGTTGCATGGAGGACTGGGCATGCCATGGCTGAGGATGCGAAGATATGCGCTGACATTACGACATCTCCAGAACTCCCCCTTTTAGGGAAGCAGACTCTTGATTTAATCTCTTTGTTAATCATTGTGTTTGTTTGCTGTTTACTTTGCTGTGTTTGTTCGCTGTTTATCGTCCTCTATGTTTTGTCTTCCTCCCTGGTGGCCAATAAAGGAAGTATTATTATTATTGTTATCATTATTATTATTATCATTATTATTATTATTATTATTATTCAGTAGTTTTATTTTTATAACGTGCTTTCACTTCACTCCCGAGCGCAGCTCTGTGTGCCTTGGGTATGTGCTGTGGTTTGCTGTGATGCTCTTATGGTTACTGTATTGGAAGTGTTTTGCGTAGAATGTGTGCAGTACCCAGTAGTGCAATTTTCTGTATGTTATATATATTTGTAAGTCCTGGTGTTTTTGTTATGTATTTGTCTGAATATTTTTTTATTATACCTAAGGCACCTCCTGCTTCTTTTGTGGCTGCTGCATATATTATGTCATTTAGCTCTGTGATATTGCCAGTTGTTTCTGTGGTTGTTAGTTCTGTGACGGCCAGGTTTATGCTATTTATTATTGATGTTGTTTTATTGTCTATTTTGATTTTTGGGAGATATATTCTGTGGTCCATTCTAAAATCTGTGGTTTTCAGTTCTTTGATTATTCTCATTTTCATAGTATCGTAATTATTAGGTTTCCCTTCGTTATTCCCAGGTTTTAGATTTGTTTTGCCTTCCTTTTCATATTATTATTATTATTATTATTATTATTATTATTATTATTATTATTACTATTGCTGTTGTTGTTTTTGTTGTTATTATTATCATTATTATTATTATTAGTTACTTTTAATTTGCGTGTTTGTTACACTCACTTGCCGAGAAACATCCATCACCCTAGGGCAAGTGAGGGATGAGAGATGTTACAGTATGACTGAAAGATTGGGGAGGGGAAGTGGCAGGGCAGTAACAAAATATCTTCCTGTAATACAATAAAAACATTTAAATTGATAGGATTTTTCTAAGGATGTGGGTAATACTTGTCAACACAATCTTTTGGAATTCTCTGAGACATGGTTCTCCTGGGATATTATCTAGATGTCTCTGACATCCCATTTTTATCATACTTAGGGCACCTACAATAACAGGAACAATTCTCGCTTTAAGATGCCACATCTTTTGTATTTCAATTTCCAGGTCCTTATATTTGCTTAATTTGTCAAATTCCTTTAACACATATACTCTTATCAGTGGGAACACATACATCTATTGGTCTACGAATATTTTCTTCTCTGTCCTTAATGACTATGTCTGGCCAGTTAGCCTGGATCGTTCTGTCAGTGTTGACTGGAAAATGCCAGAGGACAGTGACATTTTTTTACCTTCAACGACTGGCTCAGGATGATGTTCATACCAGTAAGCAGGAGTGCTGATTTTTAGTGTCTACATTTTTTCCAGTGTAAATACTGTCCTACTCTATTGTGGTGACTTTTGTATTCGTTTGGTGGCAGCACAGGGCATCCTGAAATGAGATGGTCTATAATAATAATAATAATAATAATAATAATAATAATAATAATAATAATAATAATAATAATAATAATAATAATAATGATAATAATAATAATAATAATGATAATAATAATAATCATCATCATCATCATCATTATTATTATTATCATCATCATTATTATTATGATGATTATTATTATCATTATTATTATTATTATTATCATTATTATTATTATTATTATTATTATTATTATTATTATTATTATTATCATTCATATGCACACAACAGATTAGATTGTTGGAAAAGAAAAATCCCAACATTGGGCTACAACAAGTAGCCTTAGATGTCAAAAACCCTCCTAAGTATCCTAACTGTCCCTAATAACGCTGTTTTCTGGAGCTGTACTAATCAGGGTTTTATACCTATTTCTTCTATCCATCCATTCAAATCTTTAGGGATAATTCCCAATGCACTTATAACTACTGGGATACATTTTACCTGCACTTTCCATAGTCTCTGTAATTCAAACGCTAGGGCCTAGTAATTTGCTATTTTTTCTAAACTTCTTATATTGATTTTCTCATCATTTGGCACTGTAAAGTCAATTATCTGGCACTTTCTATTCTCTTTATCTGTTACTACTAAATCAGGTCTTCTAGCTTCTATTATTTTGTCAATCTGAATGTTAAAGTCCCATAACATTTTATATTTCTTACTTTCTAGTACTTTACTAGGTTCATGTTCATACCATTTATCAGTATGTTTAAATCCTATTATTATTATAGTTATTATTATTTATTATTACGTCCTCGGGGAGACCCTAGGCATCGACGAAGAGGAACTGAGCAAGTCTATTCCAGAGGACTTTCCAGTTGGAGACTGTTATGAATAATTTCCAGATGCCCTTGGCTTGGCAGTGTTACCAGGAAGTGCTACTGGTTCGAGATAAACTCTACAGGCATGGATGTGCTGTCAGACAGGCTTGTCCGAGGTGCTTGCAGAACAACAAAACCATTCTGCATTGCACTTGTTTAGTGTCCAGGCATTGCTGACTTGTGAAGTTATGTCAAACAGCTGCTGTCAGATCCGTCTGTCAGCCATGTCCATAATGGTGATTGTCTCACCACCCTCTTTTAATCGGGCTGGCAAGGCAGTTTTCCTTTGTCTAGTGGCTGTGGTGAAAGAGGTTATCTCATGGACGAGGCTGAATGGAATGAGGACAGAAACATTCCTCTTTGATAAAGCCCTCATCGACTTTTTCAAGTTTCACTTGAAAATGAAAGTGAGGATGGAGAGGGAGGTGTTGTCCTTGAGTGAATTTATGAAAAGATGAGTGAAAGTTGCGAAAATGGCAAGAGTGGATGGTACCACTCTCAGTGTAGACCTATGAGTCGGAAGAAAGGGATTTGGAGAGGGCCCTCGTCCTTAATGTTCAGGGTAATCTTGGCTGGTGGGGTTCCTTGATTATCCCTAGAGGTCATCCTGTATCATGGGGATCCCATCACTATCACTTTTTCCCTCTTTTTTTCTAGTGTCATGCATTATGTATACTACCCTTCTTCTAATGTTTACCGTGTATACATTTTATTTTATCATTCCATTATATGTAAACCCCTATACTTTATGTTTGTCGCTCCAGAAATTCTCTACAATCATATTATTTAAGAGTAATTAATCTTTGCATCCATAAGAATTCCTTTGACAATCTTTTGGGCTCATGGGAGGATAGAGTTCTGTTCCAGAAAAGAGTATATTCTTTCAGCTAGTATGGATGTGAGGATCTTGTAGGTGGTGTTGAGACATGTTATCGGTTGGTAGTTCTTTGGATTTCTCGTGTCTTCAGTTTTTGGTAGAAGGTATGTTGTTCCTTTGGTTAGTCAGACATGTACTTGCTCTGGGTTCTGGATGACATCAGTTAGGGATGCAGCAAAATTTTGGTGTACTTCTGTCAAACAGAATTATTATTATTATTATAATTATTATCATTATTATTATTATTATTATTATTATTATTATTATTATTATTATTATTATTATTATTATTATTGTTGCTATTATTATTGTTATTATTATTATTATTATTAATGCTTGTTTATTTATATTTTAGGTTGGAAATATTTCATGAGATGATGTGTATCATCAGGATCAATGAATTATTCTATCAAAGACAACATAGATGCAACTTAGAGGACAGGAGTACTGCAAAATACCCTCTTGTTATCTATTCAATAGGAGAATCTGATTGATAATAACACAGTATATACATATATGTGTATGCACAAATGTGTATGTGTGCATATGTAATATTTTATAGAATAAACGACACAATTTATTTCAATTCAATCAAGTAAAATCAAAGAAGTGAAGATGACCGAAGAATTAAACTGGTCAGAAAGGAGTTACACACTGACCGATATTGATTCTAAACTTAAAATCAATTCATGTCTTGTGAAGATTGAAGAAGGACAGGAATTGGAGTCATTTCTTGACCTGTTTGCAATAAAATGCTTCAAAAATCTCTTCCGTGTTCAAGCATATAGAATGAACAATAATGAAGACCTCACTGATACTTCAACATATGGTGAAGGAGTGAGTATACCAATAAATTATACAAAGCATGGTTCCATAATTCCACTCTATGGCGCCTCACATGTTTTCAAAACTGTTGAAGAGATGATAATGGCTTTTCCGCGTTTCGTTGAAGTACAGGATAACTTAACGTTTTGTTCGAATAACTGCCTCATTCACTTAAAGCCTGGTGATCATCTAGAACTATTGAAAGTCGAGAAAACAACGAACTCAAGTGGTAAACAACTGGTATGTCAGAAAACAGATAATAAAGAAAGACTTAACTTAAGTGCAAGTAGTATTGGCCATTTCAAAACTGTGCCTGATCCAAATACATACAGCATCAAAGATGTATTAAGAATACTTAAGTTGCCACAGGTTATAAATTTCGAAAGCAACAGTGATGTTGCAGACTTGGAAGGTGCTGAGAGTAACGCTAGTGATACTGAGTTTTCGGGTTCATATTTACTCGTTGGGTTACAGAAATCCAGAGCTGTTGTGATTAACTGCCTTTCTGAAGAGAATGATAATGACGCTAGTTATCTTTTACCACTTGATTCTGATTTATTTGAACATCTGAAATACCATTTTGCCTTTAGGAATGATTTCAAATCTATAAAAATATGTAAATCCAAGAGTGGCAATGAAACATTAGACCAGGAATCTCTTGAGATGGTAAAAAAATACACTCAAAATAGTATAGAATCAGGTAAGTTTCCACATTTTTCTCGTTATGTAAAATTTTATCTCTAATGTGTCTCTCTTCTCTCTTCTATGTGATGTGTATTAATTAGCTAATAAATTAATGTTAATGATTTCTAAGCTTTGTACAAAGCTGGAGATCCCTAACCCTCCAGCATTCAAATTGCTCTGTCAAATGTAATGCTTATTTATTCACGTTGTTTTGAATTAATTCTGCATTGTCTTGTAACTTCAAGATTTCAATGATGCGATCGTTTATTTTTAAATGACATTGCAGAGTAGCCATGAGAAGCCTGATCTGGCCAGGTAGAATATTTGGTTTGGATAAAGGGTAAAGACACCCTTCGGTCATGAATGACCATGGGATTGCACCTAGAAAGTTCCCCTCCAAGGCAAAAGTCCAGGCAAAGTTGTTTAACCCTTTCATTACTGTATTTATTTTGAGATGCTCTGTGTTTCTTTCAATTACTTTAAATAAAACAAAGAATTTAGTAAAATAACTTAGTTATCATTAAGTTAATGTTAGGAACATAAATTGTGACTAAAGTTTGGTGAAAGATTTTAATTCAAAACTTATGAAAACAAGACATTTGTACTACAGAGTCAGAGCCGGTTTCAGCCGGGTTGGTAACGAAAGGGTTAAGGAAGACCAGCAATTGCCTATGTATACCAGCCTCCCCTCTCCACGCCATCAATGTTATCCAAGGGAAAGAGAAAGACCAATACAGCTTGGCACCAGTGGTGTCACAACTCATTTCTACAGCTGAGTGAACTGGAGCAACATGAAATAAAGTGTCTTGCTCAAGAACACAACACACAGCCTGGTCCAGGAATTGAACTCACTGCCTCGTGATTGTGAGCCCGACAGTCTAACCATGGTCAATTTAAATGTTAATGGGCTAACAAAGATTGGGTTAAGTGTGGGAGTTAGATTTGATGGATGTGCCAGAGCAGTATTGTAGCTGGGGGGGGGGGGGGGCCACACCAGGTGGTGTTTTTATGGCAATGACACTTTCATGTCTGCTGCATAAATCTGTATAGCCCTGGGGACCTAGGGGAAAGAGCAAATTCTAGAGTTGCTCCAGATGGCACATACTCTAGCTACACCACTCTCCCAGAGTCTAGACATGTCCTTCTGTCATTCCAGTTATTTCTCTACAACCCTAACCAATCGGTATATGTTTTTCTTCTTTATTTATTAATCGTTTTACATTTTAAATACCTTGACATCATCTTCGTCATTATCATCATCATCATCATCATCATCATCATCATCATCATCATTCTCGGAGTGGTTGGCGTTAGGAAGGGCATCCAGCTGTAGAAACTTTGCCAGATCAGATTGGAGCCTGGTGCAGCCTTCTGGCTCACTGGTCCTCAGTTAACCATCCAGCCCATACCAGCATGGAAAGTGGACGTTAAACGACAATGATGATGATGATGATGATAATGGTGATCATTATTTTAACGTTTACTTTTCCATGCTTGCATGTTCAGATGAAATGTGTCAAGATTTTCTACAACTGGATGCCTTTCCTGTTGCTAATATCTCACCTGTTTCAAAGTAAGATAATATTTCCCCATGACCAGACATGTTCTTGCAGAATTGTGGAAATGAACAACACTGCTTGTATGATAGAGACACTCTTTTACAACTCTCCCATCATGTCAAGACAAGAAAACAGTGCCTAGCACACACACACACACACACACACACACATTTACATATCTTATTAATATTTAGCTGAAGTAACAAAGGACTGATAAACAAAAGTTTTGTGCTTTGGCACTTACTTAGAGTCATCTGTTGCTTCTACTAATTATTAATAAAAATGCATATATACTCATATTTTGAGTTCTATTTTTCTGTTTGCATCACCATATCTGTGTGTGTGTGTGTGTGTGTGTGTGTGTGTGTGTGTGTGTGTGTGTGTGTGTATGACATGCTTCTTTCAGTTTCCATCAACTAAATCAACTTACAAGACTTTGCTTTGATCAGCCTAAGGCTATAGTAGAAGACACTTGCCCAAGGTGCTACAAAGCAGGACTGAACCTGAAACCACAAAGTTGGAAAGTAAACTTCTTGCACATCAAAAGCTACAGAAGGCAGAAAGTGAGGTTCTGGGTGGTCTTTCAATCTGCTTGAAATAGCAGCTAATTACTCTCAAATCATGTGCTTTTTACCTTCTTAAATCAGGAAAGACATATTAGATAGTGTAGGCTCTGATGCATAAAGAGAAGGTCTGCTTATGGATAGAGCACCTTTGATAGCAGCTCAGTTTTCATCAGAGCTGGTCAAGAGCTGAACAACAATGCAAATTAACTCTTCAGCCCAAAATATAAACAACAGTATCAAGGAGGAAAATATTAATGATTGGTCAATCTTTCATAATATTGAGTTTAGTGAAACACCTTGGAATGAATATCTATTGATTTGTAAGGTTTTGTGAAATCCGAGTTCAGTGAAACAGCTTGGGGGGTAACTATCTATACGCTAGTTAGGTTTATTGCACCCTTGCTGTCTCAGTTCAACACAACTGTACAAGCAGGTTAAGAAGGATGCAGCTCTTCTTCTTTTTCTTTTTCCTCCTCCTCTGCCTCTTCCTCCTCCTCCCCTTCTCTTCCTCCCCCCTTCTCCTCCTCTGCCTCTTGCTCCTCTGCCTTTTGCTCCTCTGCCTCTTGCTCCTCTGCCTCTTGCTCCTCTGCCTCTTGCTCCTCTGCCTCTTGCTCCTCTGCCTCTTGCTCCTCTGCCTCTTCCTCCTCTGCCTCTTCCTCCTCCTCCCCCTTCTCTTCCTCCCCCTTCTCTTCCTCCCCCTTCTCTTCCTCCCCCTTCTCTTCCTCCCCCCTTCTCCTCCTCTGCCTCTTGCTCCTCTGCCTCTTGCTCCTCTGCCTCTTGCTCCTCTGCCTCTTGCTCCTCTGCCTCTTGCTCCTCTGCTTCTTCCTCCTCTACCTCTTCCTCCTCTGACCAAAACAACACAAAGCATATTTTGGATGGGCTAGACGATCCCCTTCATGTCAAGTCTTTGGTAGGCTCAAAGCTATAGTAAAAAAAAAAGAAGAAACATTTGCCCAAGGTGCTGTGCAGTGAGACTGAACCCAGAGCTACATAGCTTGTAAAGCAAACTTCTTAACAAATTGCCCACCGAAGATCTTTTACCTTCTAATTTTTACTTGAACTGTGGCCATCCTGGGGTACAACCTTGAAATGTTTAGTTGAACAAATTGGCCCCAGTACTTTTATTTTATCAGCCTGGTTTTTATTCTGTCAGTCTCTTTTTGCCAAACCTCTAGATTACAGGCATGTAAACAAATCAACAGTAGCTGTCACGTAGTGGTTAGGACAAACACAGACATAAAGACACATACATAGATATATATATATGTACGTGTGTGTGTGTGTGCGTGTGTGCGTGTGCGTGCGTGCGTGTGTGTGTGTGTGTGTGTGTATGTGCCAAGTGTATGTGCCAAGTGAGACCATACACCAGGAGTGTAACCAGCCCACTTATATGTACCTTTCCTTCATTGGACGCTAAACTCTTCTTGCGAAGACCTGTTGAGGTGAGTGAAATCAAATCAAATTCGCAAATTCAATGACTGGCAACCAAGCCAGTGGAGCGTTCAGAGCTCCATCCGAGCATGATCGCTGCCAGAGCAGCTGACTGGCTTCCATGCCAGTGGCACGTAAAAAGCACCATTCGAATGTGATCGTTACCAGCGTCGCCTTACTGGAACTTGTGCTGGTGGCACTTGAAAAAACATTCAAGCAAGGTTGTTGCCAATGCTACTGGACTGGCTCCCGTGCAGGTGGCATGTAAAAAACACCACTTGAGTGTGGCCGTTTTCACTACCGCCTGACTGGCCCTCGTGTCAGTGGCACGTAAAAGCACCCACTACACTTTTGGAGTGATTGGCATTAGGAAGGGCATCCAGCTGTAGAAACTCTGCCAGATCAGATTGGAGCCTGGTGCAGCCATCTGGTTCGCCAGTCCTCAGTCAAATCGTCCAACCTATGCTAGACGTTAAACGATGACGATGATAATAATGATGATGATGATGATGATATATATATATATATATATATATATATATATACAACGGGCTTCATTCAGTTTCTGTCTACCAAATCCACTCACAAGGCTTCAGTTTGCCCTAGGCTATAGTGGAAGACACTTTTCCAAGGTGCCATGCTGTGGGACTGAACCCAGGAGCATGTGGTTGGGAAGCAAACTTACATACACACACACACACACATATATATATATATATATATATATATATATATATATATATATCTTTTATTATTTATCTTCTTTCACTCATTTGACTGTGGGCATGCCTAGGCACCACCTTGAAGGGTTTTAGTCAAATAAATTGACCTTAAGACATTTTTTTTCCGTTATGTTAAACTGTTAACCCCTAAAGAAATTCTTTTCTCTCTCCATTTTTTTCCATTCTCTCTCCTTTTTTTCCTATCAATCCTTTCTATCAAAGAGGGTGGGCTCAAAATGTAAAAGACATTTCCATTCTTCCTGAGTGTTAAACTAATACACCTGCTTGTTGTTCCTACACCTGTCTTTGTCTTTTGTTTTCTGTAAATTTAAACTATATATATATATGTATATATGTATGTGTGTGTGTGTGTGTGCATACAGTATGTATATGTGGCAAAGAAAATTTATCATTATTCTCATTATTAGACAGTGATCTGGCAGACTCGTTAGCACGCTGGGTGAAATGCTTAGCGGTATTTTGTATGTTTCTACATTCTGAGTTCAAATTCCACCGGGGTCGACTTTTTCTTTCATCGTTTTGGGGACGATTAAATAAGTACCAGTTACGCACTGGAGTCGATATAATCGACTTAATCTGTTTGTCTGTCTTTGTTTGTCCCCTCTGTGTATAGCCCCTTGTGGGCAGTAAAGAAATAAGTATTTCGTCTGTTTCTACATTCTGAGTTCAAATTCCACCGGGGTCGACTTTTTCTTTCATCGTTTTGGGGACGATTAAATAAGTATCAGTTACATGCTGGGGTCGATATAATCGGCTTAATCTGTTTGTCTGTCTTTGTTTGTCCCCTCTGTGTATAGCCCCTTGTGGTCAGTAAAGAAATAGGTATTTCGTCTGTTTCTACATTCTGTGTTCAAATTCCACCGGGGTCGATTTTTTCTTTCATCCTTTTGGGGACGATTAAATAAGTACCAGTTACGCGTTGGGAACGATGTAATCGACTTAATCCCTTCCCCCAAATTTGAGGCTTTGTGCTTCCAGTAGAAAGGATTATCATTATCATTATTCAGGTGAGCTGGTAGTATCGTTAGCTGGTTGTATCGTTAGCATGCTGGATGAAATGCTTAGCAGTATTTAACCCATCACTGCTGTCTGAATTCAAATTCAGCCAAGGTTGACTTTGCCTTTCATCCTTTTGGGGGGGGGGTCAGTAAATTAAGAACCTTTGAAACACTGGGGTTGATGTAATCGACTAATCCCCTCCCTACAAATTTCAGACCTTGTGCCTTTAGTAGAAAGGACTAAAATCCTCCTCCTCCTCCACCTCCCCTCCTCTCCCTCCTCCTCGTCGTCGGCGGCAGCGGCGTTGTCGTCATCGTCGTCATCATCATCATCATCACAATCACCACCACCACCATCACCGTCCGCATCATTATCATCATCATCATCATCATCATCATTAATTTTATACACTCTGTAAAGAATATCTTATGCCTACTGGATCATACTTTTGATTATATATATATATATATATATCTGTGTGTGTGTATACAGGCATGGCTGTGTGGTAAGAAGTTCTGGGTTCAGGTGCAGTCCCATTGCATGGCACCTTGGGCAAATGTTTTGTGAAACAAGGCATCCCCTCTGACACCCCTATTACTGATAGCTTAGTGAACCAAAATTAATCTGAGTAAAATGTGTCATGATGGATATGAACAATTTTAGTTGAAGAAATAGAGCAAAAGAATTATATCCTGCAATCAACAGACACATTTGTCCAGTCCCATGCAAAAAAATCATCATTGTCCCCTAAAATCCATACCTGGGCTCAAATTACTCAGGCATCCATCGTAAATAGATGGAACATTTTATTCTTTAATCTTCTTTCATTTTTATTTCCAATTCTTTCCTTTAAATACTCATATGTTGAAATTGACAAGAGTGACCATCTAATATATCTATGTAACTCTATCTGTCTGTCTGTCTGTCTGTCTGTCTGTCTGTCTATCTATCTATCTATCATTCTATCTATCTGTCTATCTGTCTATCTGTCTATCTATCTATCTGTCTATCTATCTATCTATCTATCTATCTATCTATCTATCTATCTATCTATCTATCTATCTGTTTGTCTGTCTGTCTGTCTGTCTATCTATCTATCTATCTATCTATCTTTCTATCTATACATCTATATCTATCTATATATATATATATGCAGATATATGTCTATGTATAGATTATATGTGTGTGTGTGTATGTATGTTTGTATGTTATGTGTGTGTGTGTGTGTGTGTGTGTGTGTATATATATATATATATATATATTTGTATGTTATGCATGTGTGTATGTGCATATATGTATGTATGTTATGTGTGTGTGTGTATATATATGTATGTATATAACTATCATGTCTGTTTCAATTGACCAAGGTGCTAAAGATATATATCAGATGACAGCTTTTGAAAATAATTACAACTACTATTCAACGTATTATACACGAGGTAAGCAACTACACCATGCACTTACTGCACCATGCACTTACTGCAGTTGCATCTATTTTGCAGTGAGTTTTACCCACCACACACATACACACTTACACACCACTCACAAGCATAGTTCACCTCTTATGCACAAAAACACTGCTGCACTTTCAACCTGTGCACTGAAGTTATATTTATGTTTATCTACAGCTTTTAGCAGTGGAGGTCATGTATAGAGTGTCCTGAAATAACTGCATGTAATCTCCTGCACCTACTACTGCACTTGAAGTGAAATATCATGTTTGTATTAAAGAGAGAGAGAGGGGCTGAGAGTATATGCACAGCTTAAGATTAAATTACAGTCATGTGTTGCAATGTGTTACTGACACAGCACAACTGCATCATGAGTAGATGTTCTTTTATATATGCAACAGCAGGAGAGGCTGTGTGGTAAGTAGCTCGCTTACCAACCACATGGTTCTGGGTTCAGTCCCACTGCGTGGCACCCAGGGCAAGTGTCTTCTACTATAGCCTCAGACCGACCAATGCCTTGTGAGTGGATTTGGTAGACAGAAACTGAAAGAAGCCTGTCGTATATATATATATATATATATATATATATATATATATATGCGAGTAAAAATAAATACAAAAAATGGGGTTTTGTATGATTGTGTATAGAGGAATATATTATTTTGTTTAAAAGAGTTCCAACACTGTCTGTTTTTTTATGTTTTATTTATATTCCTGCAAAACCAATGTGGGATATAGAATATAGAATATGGAATATACAATATATAATATAATATACAATATATAATATAAAATAAAAATGGATGGTACAATGAAATAAAGTATTGAATGTCTTATTGAATATATGGAATATGTCTTATTGAATAGATGAAATATTGAGTGTTCAATATAAAGGATTAAATATATAAAGGCGAATACGTATTTTCTATACCTTGTGGTATTTCCTCATGGCCGGTATGACAGACTTTAACAGACTTTATATATATATACATATAATATAGATTTAATCAAAAGATTAAATGTGGTACTTAAAATGTTTGAGGCACCAGAATTTGGTAGGGTAAAAACCAAAAACAAAATCAAGAGATTTGGTGAATAAGATCTGAAGTAAAGCAACAAAAATTCATTAGGTTATAGTAGTACGTACATTTCGTACAAACTTCTTCAAATAAATATATATATATATATATATATATATGGATATATGCTTGTATGTCTGTGTTTGTCTCACTCACCATCGCTTGACAACCGATGTTGGTGTGTTTACATTCCCATAACTTAATGGTTTAGCAAAAGAGACTGATAGAATAAGTACTAGGCTTACAAAGAATAAGTCCTGGGGTTACTTTGTTCAACTAAAGGCGATGCTCCAGCACAGTTGCAGTCAGATGACTGAAACAAATGAAAAAATAAAAGAATTAACGAGTATGTAAAGCATCGTTGTAGTAAGCTGCATTAACGAGTGTTATTGTCGTTAGTCTTTAGTCCCTGATCAGTCCTGATTGAGCAGGGTGTTTTTTTAATAATCTTTTTGATACCAACAAACCTGAAACTCCCCTGTTCCTAGGATACAAACTTTCTGTTTTAAAGGGATCTAGATTTAAAAAGTGGAGGCGCAATGGCCCAGTGGTTAGGGCAGCAGACTTGCGGTCGAAGGATCGCAGTTTCGATTCCCAGACCGGGCGTTGTGTGTCTTTATTGAGCGAAACACCTAAGCTCCACGAGGCTCCGGCAGGGGGAGGTGGTGACCCCTGTTGTACTCTTTCGCCTCAACTTTCTCACACTCTTTCTTCCTGTTTCTTGAGTAATGCTACGATGGACTGGCATCCCGTCCAGCTGGTGGGGAACACATACGCCATAGAAACCGGAAAACTGGGCCCATGAGCCTGGCTAGGCTTTGAAAGGGCGACATTAAGATTTATAAAAGCCTTCCATCAAAATTATGCATCCAAACAGTCGCTGAATAGCAATAGCTACAAACAATGTGTCTTTGGGTCGCCATTGCATGTCATGTCTTCCCATGGGGTATTATCTCGTTTAATGTTGCACTTTTAAAATTCAGTCATAAAAAGCTACATACTGGGTATTTGGGACAGTTATTCTAATCATTGCTTTCCCATTCACTATGCTACCATCTGTGACAATGATAACAATGGTTGTAAACATTTGTTACCTTTCCATCAAAGTAAATTAAGCTCATTATTTTTCGCTCTTACATCATTAAAATTCCGTTTTATTGTTGTGGGTGACAGTGTTTATGCTATAGGTGTTGCTGTTAGTATTGATAGAAGAAGGATACTGATTGGTGAGTGGAGGCGCAATGGCCCAGTGGTTAGGGCAGCAAACTCGCAGTCATAGGATCGTGGTTTCGATTCCCTGACCGGGCGTTGTGAGTGTTTATTGAATGAAAACACCTAAAAGCTCCACGAGGCTCCGGCAGGGGATGGTGGCGAACCCTGCTGTACTCTTCCACCACAACTTTCTCTCACTCTTACTTCCTGTTTCTGTTGTGCCTGTAATTCAAAGGGTCAGCCTTGTCACACTGTGTCACGCTGAATATCCCCGAGAACTGCGTTAAGGGTACACGTGTCTGTGGAGTAAAAGAGAGAGTAAAAGAGTAAAGAGAGAGTATATATATATATATATATATATATATATATATATATATATATATATATATATATATATATATATATATATATATATATATATACAGGATATGATGGGTAAATTGTTGCCATCTTATATTTTTAATTTTGTGCATTGTTTGTATTTGATTTTGTTAACTACACAGTACAGCTGGGTCAGTTGGGCACCATCTGTGAGAAACAACACCATGACACAATTTACTCTGCTAGAAATTCAGGAACAACATGCTGTACTGCTTGGCATTCGCACTGGAAGCTCCAATATGAACATTTCATAGTGTTTGGCTATCAATCTGATGAGAGTGCAATCTGAGGACATGTTCCAAGAGTGATAAAAATCAAATAACCAGTCAACATCATAGTGTTTGTAGTGATCACTAGTGATGGCTATGTTATGCCTCCATTCATCTTCTCACATGACCTCATACTCAATACAGAGGCCTACGTCAAGTGCCTGGAGGAAGTAGTGCTGCCCTAAGTCAAGAGGATGGCTGCTGGAAGACCCTACGTCTGGTTGCTGGAAGACCCTATGTCTGGTTGCTGGAAGACCCTATGTCTGCTGATGGCTGCTGGAAGACCCTATGTCTGCCCCATGCTACACAAGCAGGAGAACCAGACAATTTCTGCGACCATACCACCCCTAACCTCTAACCACCTAACTAGCCCAGACCGTAACCCTTTTGGTTATTATGTGTGGAGCACAGTTGAGTGTGAAACCAACAAAACTCCTTGTAACTGAAGGTAAGGATTATGAGAGCATTGACCAACTTGAACAAGGAGACCATCCAGAAGAGTTGCAGGAGATTCCGAAATCGTCTGGAGGCCATGGTTGAAGCCAATGGCAATTTTATTGAATAAATGTACTCTTTAGTATTTCAAGATATTTTTATGTAATTTTGGTAAATACATCTGTTAAAATGAGATGTCAGTGTTATTTTCATTTTTGCGCAATTTAGACAACAATATATTCACCGCACCCTGTGTGTATATATATATATATATATATATATATATAAATATATATATATATATATATATATATATATATATATATATATATATATATATATATGAATATATATATATATGAATATGTATGTATGTTTATCTAAGTGCGTGTGCCTTTGTGTCTGTGTTTGTCCCCAGCGCCACTGCATGACAACTGTTGCTTGTATGCTTACATACTTTAACTTTGCAGTTTGGTAAGAGAGACCAAAAGAATAAGAACAAGGCTTTAAAAATAATAAGTATTAGGGTCAATTCATTTGACTAAAAATTCTTCAAGGCAGTGCCCCAGTATGGCCGCAATCTAATGACTGAAACAAGTAAAAGATAAAAGATAAAAGGATGGTTTTCAATATTGCACAGGGTCACAAAATTTGTAGGGAGGGTATAATCAATTAAATTGATCCCAGTAGTTAACTGGTACTCCATTTTGGTGACCACACCTAACCTTGGTGATTCAGCTGCTTTCCATTTAGTAGTAGTTTCTACATTAATGTCTGGTCCCTCTACTGGATCTGCACATTCTCCTTATCAAGCAACTACTTACAGAATCATTTCAGTACCTCTCTGTAGGTATTGAAAATACCTACAATAAGGTAAATTGTTAATGAGATAATTTTGTACAATTTTTCTCCAGTGATGTCCAGATTTACCCTCACCCAAAATTACCTGGTATTCTGGAACACTTCATCACTGCATACATTTTGCTTTTATATCATACAACATTGACAAGTTTCTTACTTTCAATTTTCCTTCCTTACAATATATACCTAACATCTAGCTTCTCTTTTAGCTACCTCATAAGTGAGTTCCTTGCTCTTCTATTTTCCTGCACACTTTCCTAGCTAGTCTTTTAGTTTTTGTGATTCTATATTTCATACTATTCCACCACCATGTCAGCCTCTACTTGTCTGATACTAGGATTTTCCTGCATCAAGCTGTCTAGTCTGTGGTTCACAGCTGGTTGTTTTACAAGAACTCCTAGTTGTGTTCTTTCTCCAACCCAATTTTCATTATAAGTGTTAAATGCTACATCTTGGAAGGTACATATGGCGAAAAGATATTTTACTTTCAAAACCCTCATTCTCCACATTGTCTTCTGTGTTTGAGTTTATTATACTCTTATCCTAAAGTCACTAATAACTAGTCTATGCTACCTCATGCTTGGTACATTCATTACTAGTGAAGGTCTTAAATGTAATCTATCTAACAATTGTGTTTGTCAGAGTGTAGGTGATCAAATAGCTTATTGGCTTTCTCACATTTGCGTTACTAATGGATACATCAAGGAAATGAAAACAAGAACAAACAAGTTCTACTACTCTCTACTACTAGCACTCTGTTGTTTATAACGATGAGGGTTCCAGTTGATCCAATCAACAGAACAGACTGCTTATGGAATTAACACACAAATGGCTGAGCACTCCACAGACACGTGTACCCTTAACGTAGTCATCAGGGAAATTCAGCGTGACACAGAGTGTGACAAGGCTGGCTCTTTAAAATACAAGTACTACTAATTTTTGTCAGCTGAGTGGACTAGAGTAACGTGAAATAAAGTATCTTGCTCAAGGATACAACGTGTCACCAGGAATTGAACTCATGACCTGACGATCATGAGTGAAATGCCCTAACCACTAAGCCATGTGCCTTCATATACTCTCTACAACACAGTTAAATGGTGAGGAGTAGTAAGGGACATCTGTAAAACCAGGTAACACCACTCCTTACTTCACAGTTCAGTGATTAGTTGGACAAGGGGACACCTATCTGTAAAACCAGATTTCACAGTTTCCTACATCACAGTTCAGTGCCAAGGGTAAAAAGGGGCATCGTCTATCTACTAACCCTTTTGCTACCATGTTCCTGTTAAGACACACTGCTCTCGTTTCAATTAATTTTTTGATGGTAATGAAGAATTTAATAAAATAACTGTTCTTATTAAACTGATGTTTGGAACAAATTAACATGAGATTTTGCCGAAAATAGGTGCAGGCATGGATGTGAGGTAACAAGGAGCTTGCTTCCCAACCACATGGTTCTAGGTTCAGTTCTACTGTGTGGCACCTTGGGCAACTACCTTTAGCTTTGGACCAACCAAAGTCTTGAGAGTGGATTTAGTAGATGGAAACTGAAAGAAGCCTGTCATATGTGTGTGTGTGTGTGTGTGTGTGTGCATGTGCATGTCTTTGTTTGACCTCACATCACTGCTTGACAACCAGCGTTAGTGTGTTTATGTCCCTGTAATTTAGTGATTTAGCAACAGAGACCAATAAAAAAAGTAGTAGGCTTAAAAAGAAATAAATCCTGGGGTCGACTTATTTAACTAAAACCTTTCAAGGCAGTGCTCCAGCATGGCCACAGTCAAATGACTGAAACAAGTAAAAAGAAAATAAATAAATAAACGAAGTTTGAATCATAGAATCAGGGGTCGTCTCAGATGGGTTGGTATCCAAAGGGTTCAACCAGGTTTCATCAGACCCTTCTTCACACTTGAGGGGTCATAGTCGGAAAGAACATCTTCCAGCTATAAAAACAAATCCTGTTTCATAGTTCAGTGGTCAGTGGTCAGAGAAAATTCATCATCCATTACGAAAATAGGTTATAATATCAGTCATTAGTTCATAGTTAGATGATATGTGATAGGAAAAGGCATGATACAGCTCCAAGCAATACAACCACCTACTCAGAATATAAATTTAACTCTCTCATCACATTCATGAGTAAAGAAGTCAGGCTTATAATTCCCCACTTAATGTTATTACCTGAGTGAGCCTGTTGGTGTTCTATAAATAAGCCTCTTATGTTAATAGAGATTACTGGAGTGAAAAAGAAAGAGAGAGAAAGAGAGAGAACTATGATACACACACACACATACACACACACACACATCTTTGTGTGCATGTATATGTATATATGTGGTCAGTGTATAGTCAGAGAAGTCTTACGCATCAAATTGTTTTTAGTCATTATAAAGCGAGTTAATGATAATTTGGATTATTATATACATACATACATACATACATGCATGCATACATATACCGTAAAAACCCATGTAATTTACACACTTTTTTCCTGCAAAAACAAAACCTTTCAGGGGTATGTAAATTACATGAGTAGATCGTTTCTAGAATTTTTTTAGAATTTTTTTGTTGAAAAATGCTGTACGAGAAGTTGACTCATTTAATGTCAGAATAAGTTTTTATAGAAAAAATATAATGAAGTTGACAGGGACATTCTTTTGATCTTGAAATGCCCATGCCACTCAAAACATTGTGTATAACCCATTGTCTCAACTCTGTAACCTTGCCAAAGCATGCTCAATGTCTCTGGAGTAGACTTCCCAAGTTTAACACAAAATTTCACAACTTGCGAAGTAAACATAGCAATGCCACTCGGCACACTGTCTCATGAAAGTCACTACTAACTAGCTCTCACTGTGCATACAACCATGTGCTTCCACCTGTTGGTGCCCTACAGAACTAGTCCAGGAACTTTTTGATACTACCTCATATATATATGTATGTGTATGTGTGTGTATATACATATATAAATAAGGAAATACAGAGACAGATAGAAAGACAGATTGATTGGTTGATAGATAGGTAGACAGACAGATAGACAGATAGATGATTATAATCCGACCAATGAGTGATCATCAGTGATCAATGAGTCAGAATTTCACTTGTTTTTTGTGTCTTAATTGGATAATTTAGACAGTGGTGAGCAGTTTTTATATTAATAATTTATTTAGGTTATCAACCTGAGCGAATGGTCAGTGTAATATACATAATTACTATTATACATAATTACTATTATACATAATTACTATTTTCAGAATGAGAGTCATGGATGGCTGACTTACGTACTGCATCTATGACCAAGACACTTCACTGTCCATTATCAGCTAACTAGTATTAAGTTGATTTGTTGTTGGTTGGAGGCATGCAATGTCAACAGGCTGGTTTCCAAAAAAGAACTGCAGAACTACTACATTAAGTTGGGAACAAACTATCACCTTATCATTCTGCTACTGTATAAGTGTCTCTGAGAGATTTAGAAATGCAATATTTCTAATTATAGATTGCTAGCCACTACACATTCTTTATTTTCTTTCTTTTATTTTCTCTCCTTGTTTCTTTCTATGGAAGAGCGTAGGCTCGAAACGTTAAAGACTTTTTCACTTCCCAAGCGTTAAACTAATATGTCTGTTTGTTGTCTACACCACCTGTCTTTGTCTGTTGTTTTTTTGTGAATTCTCCCCCCATATATATATATATAATTAATGTAACTTGGCCCTGAAGAGATGCAAGGCTCCATGTTCTTATCTCAGACAACATATTTGAAAGTCTTTATATTCAAACAAAGAATAAACAACTTTTCAAGAGAGAATTTTGCTACTTTGATAACAGGTACAATATTTTACCAAATATTTGGTAGAGATCTAAATATACATACATACATATATATATATATATATATGTGGAGAATGGAGAAACAAACACAAGAAGAAGCAAGTCATTTACCTATATATATATATATATATATATATATATATATATATATATATAATCATAATAAACTAAAGACTTGTTTTGTTTATGCTTTTCCCTCCGGTTTTTTGTTCTATGTGTGCCATAAATATCGCCATCTGTTTAGAGAAAAATTTGTAGTTTAGAATCAGTAGTTCTTTGACTGCTATTTCTAAATTTTCAGTATGTTGGAGAAGCAACTCAATGCTAATCCCTGTATATTTATGATGATAAATGGTTTTACCGATAAAGGTTTTTTCATACTGAACTACTTGGCAAAATTGTTAATTATTAATTCTATTATTAATTGATGATTCCCTGCCCTTATTCTTGTATATTTTATATTATATATATATATATATATATATATATATATATATATATATATATATATATATAAATCTGTGTAGAAAGAAGTTGTTCTTCCTTAGGGATATATATTATCCAAGCATACACCAGTTTTGCACTTATAGTGATTAATGATACTGGAAATTTTTTGCATGTGTATATACCTCAATGGTTTTCATGTGTGTATGAACCTTAAGGGTTCATGCTGAATCTCATCTCCAGTCTCATTTCTCTTTCCTTCTAGAATAGCCATGTGTCTCTCCCCTACAGGAACACACTTGTTCTTGTTCTTCTTTCACAGACTTTAGCACTTCAACACTGGTATTAAGCTGGCTTTCGTAATACTGCACTCCACCAATTCTATGAAGGAGTCTTGTCTTGCGAGTTACTTGGTGATCTTACTAGTGTTGGTGCCATGAAATAAGCACCCAGTATGTTTTGTAAAGTGATTTGCAGACAAAAGGGTATCCAACAACAGAGTCCATGACCAAGCAGACTTAAAAGCTCAACGTGGTCCTCTGGCTCATTGGATCTTGTCTAACTGTCCAACCAATCCCAGCATGCAACACAGATGTTGAATAGTGATGATGATGATAATGATATCATTAAATTTTTTGCAGCTGTGCAGAGGGGATATTATGCAATTTGGTGTAAACGTTATAATGTAATATTACTTAAAAGTTCATAAGCAAACCTAGGATTGGTTTCAAATTTTGTTGCAAGGCCAGCAATTTTGGGGTAGGGCTAAGTCGATACCATCGACCCTGGTGCTCAA
This sequence comes from Octopus bimaculoides, assembly GCF_046866305.1. Classification (NCBI taxonomy): domain Eukaryota; kingdom Metazoa; phylum Mollusca; class Cephalopoda; order Octopoda; family Octopodidae; genus Octopus; species Octopus bimaculoides. The sequence continues at coordinate 90,863,214 of NC_142935.1, forward strand.
CTGGTACTTATTTTATCAACCCTGAAAGGATGAAAAACAAAGTCAACCTCGGCAGAATTTTAACTCGGAATATAAAGATGAAATGCTGATAAGAATTCTGCTTGGTGTGCTGACAATTCAGCCAGGTTGCCACCTTAAAGCGAAGTGCTTACAACAGTTAGGTGTCCCAAGTGGTCACCAATCTAAGTACTAACCAGGTGCAATGTTGCTTAACTTCAGTGATTGAATGAGAACTGGTGCATTCAATGTGATGTGGCCGTAAGTAAGCAAAATCTAATATCAATATACACGAGCCATAGAGTGGGAAGCTGGCAGAATCATTAGTATGTTAAACAAAATGCTTAGAAGCGTTTCACTCATCTTTATGTTCTGAGTTCATTTTTTCAGGGCTGATAAAATAAGTACCAGATGAGAACTGGGGTCGATGTAATCAACTAGACTCTTCCCTGAAATTACTAGCCTCCTGCCAAAATTTGAAACCAATAATCATAAATACTTTCATGCATTGAAACATAATATAACGTCTAGGAAGTACATGCTGAAAGCTGGACACAGTGAATGGGAGTGCACACTATGGATGCTTAGTCAATTGCACCTGTATTACACCAATATAAGTCAGTATAATCCAATGATGTATAAATGTCTCATCACATGATCTTATTTTGTGTCTTCATTGGTTGCTCGGGACATTGTAAATCATCAAATGACCTTGTGAGTCATTTTGGAGTGTACAGACACTGGCTAATAGATAATGAGATGGATTTCTCATGATATAATGATGCAATAACCATCACCTATGAATGCATGCATGTGTGTATTTATGTATGTATGTATGTATGTATGTATGTGTGTGTGTGTATGTATGTATGTATGTATGTATGTATGTGTGTATGTGTGCATGTATGTATGTGAAAGTGTATGTATATATGTACATGTGCATGTATGCATAAATGTGTGTAAATGTATGCACAAGTGTGTGTATCAATGCATATATGTATGTATTTATGCATGTATACATGTACACACACACACACACACACACACATACACACACACACATATGTGTAAGTAATTATTTGAACTTTGGATACATGTCTAGTAGTTTGCCGATTAGAGCATTTACGCCTGATGTCATCCATAGTTATATATTTGCACCAATAGTTATTAATACCCTTGGTTATGTTATTAAACATTTAAGTGTCTATCTGGAAAAGCCATAATTTTAGGAACTGGCACTTTGCAGATATAATCTGTAAGTAGAATAGTAAAAATAAGCAAGACTTTTCTAAAGTTCGGCATATAACACTTACCATAGTCTTTATCAAAATTCCAGTGATGGAACTTTATTTCTGTGTTATATATACATGTCTACAGCAGATGTGGGTTTCGGTCTCCTGGGCAACCTTTGACTCTTTCTATCTAGAAGGGTTTTCAAACCCAATATTTTCCTGCTATTACTTATAGCTTTATGTGCTTTGAGATCCATTGATTTAACAAAGAATACATGCATACACACATACTCTTTTTTTTACTTGTTTCAGTCATTTGACTGTGGCCATGCTGGAGCACCGCCTTTATTCGAGCATATCGACCCCAGGACTTATTCTTTGGAAGCCTGGTACTTATTCTATCGGTCTCTTTTTGCTGAACCGCTAAGTTATGGGGACGTAAACACACCAGCATTGGTTGTCAAGCGATGGTGGAGGACAAACACACATACATATATATATATATATATATATATATATATATATATATATATATATATATATATATATATATATATATATATATATATATATATATATATATATATACATATATATACATATATACGACGGGCTTCTTTCAGTTTCCGTCTACCAAATCCACTCACAAGGCATTGGTCGGTCTGAGGCTATAGTAGAAAACACTTGCCCAAGGTGCCACGCAGTGGGACTGAACCCGGAACCATGTGGTTGGTAAGCAAGCTACTTACCACACAGCCACTCTTGCGCCTATGACATGTTCATATATATATATTTATATATATTAATTATTAATACCAAAAAGTAATCTTTATATCCAGCTTAACATGAATGTTTTGCAAGAACATTGAATACTGTGTTATTAGATTTGAAAGATCCTCTTACATAGGTGCTTGGTGTATAAAAGCATCTACATGGATCGTAGCAGATGAGGATTATTACTCATGGGTGCTGGAACTCCCATACATATTATTTCTTTCTACTGGAAATCATGAGTGAAAAGTATCTGGTCAACAAAGATGGCTTCCTGCAGAATGAAATCATATGACATGAGAATTCTGGTGTCTATAACAGATGATTCTAGTCTGTTATGATCTAAATGTAACCTTTTATGCACCAAGTGCTAGAGGAAGCATTCTCCTGGGGTTAAAGTGGTAGTAATGTTGGTTCCTATGGAACAGCCATGTTAAAGTGTACAATATTATATATCCATTATGGCTGATCTTACCTACTGGTTTTGCACCAGGGGTTCAACAGAGTGTTGGGTAACAATCTGATTAGGTACTCTTCAGAGGTAACCATTATGGAATGAAATATGGCTACCTCTGAAGAGAACAGTGTTGCATAATCGGACTGTTAACCAGCACTCCGATGAACCTCTGGTGTGAAACCAATTGGTAAGATTGGCTATAATATAATACTGTAGACTTCAATTAACATACCTATTCTACTGACAGATATACAAGTGCATTTTTTCCTGACTTATGGACTCTTTGATGGCTTACACACACACACATACATACACACACACACACACACACACACACACACATGTACATATAAAAATTTGTTGTTGTTGTTGGCACTCTGTCGCTTACGACGTCGAGGGTTCCAGTTGATCCGATCAACGGAACAGCCTGCTCGTGAAATTAACGTGCAAGTGGCTGAGCACTCCACAGACACATGTACCCTTAACATAGTTCTCGGGGATATTCAGCGTGACACAGTGTGACAAGGCTTGACCCTTTGAATTACAGGCACAACAGAAACAGGAAGTAAGAGTGAGAGAAAGTTGTGGTGGAAGAGTAGAGCAGGGTTCGCCACCATCTCCTGCCGGAGCCTCGTGGAGCTTTAGGTGTTTTCGCTCAATAAACACTCACAACGCCCGGTCTGGGAATCGAAACCGCGATCCTATGACCACGAGTCCGCTGCCCTAACCGCTGGGCCATTGCGCCTCCACACATATAAAAACACGTACATACATATATATGTACATACATTTATTTGGTCAAGATCAATGTTCATATATGATATTCAATGGAAGAACGGCTGTTGACCAAGCAATGAATATGAGTATTAACAGCCTATCTATTTCCCTTATCTGCAATGACAAAATGCTAAAAGTATCTCAGAATTCAGGACAGCATTGTATGTGTTGGCGCTGATGATTATGATAGAGGACACCCTGTGGAGCCAAATGGGTTATCTTCAATTTGATTTTCATGTCTATCCTCACATATGTGGTCTTAGGTTCAATCCCACCATGGGGTACCTTGGGCAAGTGCCTTCCACTAAAATACTGGGCTGACCAATGCTTTGTGAGAGGATTTGGTGGACAAAAACTCAAAAAAGCCTATTGCGCGCGTGTGTGTGTGTGTGTGTTTGTGTGTGTGTGTGTGTGTGTGTGTGTGTGTGTGTGTGTGTGCATGCATACATACATACATACATACATTAGTGGGAAGCATCTGGTCACCACAGATGACTTCCTGCAGAATGAAATCACATGACATGAGATTTCTGGTGCCTATGATAGATGATTCTAGTCTGTTAGAAACTGTGCCCTTTTAAGCACCAAGTGCCACGACTATCATTTCACTTAGTTTGACAGATACTTACAAGCACAGCATATCGCCCAACGACTGAAGGATGCTTTTAATGGGCCAGTCACATGACACTGGCATCACCCATGACTATGATCTCACTTGGCTTGACATCGCTGCCTCCATGAGGCCCAATGCTCAAACGGTGCTCTTTATGTACCACTGGCACAGGTGCCAATCAGACAGCACTGGCATTGGCCATAACTACAATTTCACTCAGGTCCAGTTACACAACACTGGCATCAGCCACAACTACGATCTCACTTGACTTGATGGGTCTTCTCAAGCATGGCATATCTCCAAAGGTCTCAGTCACTTGTCATTGCTTCTGTGAGGCCCAACATTCAAAGACTGCGCTTCACCACCTCATCCCATGTCTTCCTTGGTCTACCTCTTCCACCGTTAGAGTGCAACACTTCTTCACACAACTATCCTCATCCTCACGCATCAAATGACCATACCAGTGCAGACGTCTCTCTTGCACACCACATATGAGGCTTCTTATGTCCAACTTGTCTCTCAGGACGCATGCACACTGACATTACACATCCAGTGGAGTATATTAGCTTCATTTCGTACAAGCCTACGCATGCCCTCAGCAGTCACACCCCATGTTTTACTGTTGTGTAGCGTGGTTGTACGCACACAGATATCATACAGTCTGCCTTTCATTCTGAGCGAGAGGCTCTATGTTACCAGCAGAGGTAGGAGCTCTCTGAATTTTGCCTATTCCTATTCTAGCAGCTATGTTCGCAGAGCATGCACATCTGCTACTAACTTGGTCACCTAGGTAATGGAAACTATTGACTACTTCTAGTTTTTCCCTTTGGCATGTGATGAAATATATTTTCTGTATAATTTTGATGTTTATTGTACCTGTGCACCTTCTACACACAAAAACTATCTCCCCTGTTAACTTTCCTCTGATATTGCTGCACCTTTTATGTGTCCATAGTTTACACTGGGTACATCTTCTGGAGTTTCTACCTATGCCTTTTCTACAGATTGAACCATTTGGTTGGGAAGCAAGCTTCTTACCACACAGCCATGCACACACACACATATATATTATACATACATACAGATATACATACATATATGTGTGTGTGTGTGTGTGCTTGTATTTGTCCTCTATCACTACTTGACAACTAGTGGTGGTTTATCTATGTCCCTGTTAATTAGTGATTCAGCCAAAGGAGGTCAAGAGAATAAATATAGGACTTAAAAATAATTAGTGGATCAATTTCTCTTACTAAACCCTCCAAGGTGGTGCTCCAGCATGGCTGCGGTCATGAAACAAGTAAAAGATAAAAGATAATATCTCACACATACCTAATTAAAGAGTAATCACGTATCTATCTATCTATCTATCTATCTATCTATCTATCTATCTATCTATCTATCTATCTATCTATTTATCTATCTGTCTGTCTGTCTGTCTGTCTGTCTATCAATTTATCTGTCTATCTATCTATCTATCTATCTATCTTTTTTTTTCTTTGATCCCTTTTGATCGAACTCCCCCCTTTTTTCCTTCCTACAATCCCTTTTGATTGACACCCCTCCTACTTTTTTTTCCCTACCCCCTCCCAAAAAGAAAAGCTCTACATTGTATTTGTCCCATCTTTGTTGAGCCCTGTGTGGCTAATAAAAGAAATGGATGTATGTATCTATCTATCTATCCATCCATCCACCTATCTATCTATCTGTCTGTCTGTCTGTCTGTCTGTCTGTTTATCAATTTATCTATCTATCTATCTATCTATCTATCATTCCATCTATCCACCTATCTATCCATCCATCCATCCACCTGGCACTTTGCTCGACTGTTTGGGACGAATGGCGAGCGAGAACGCAGGGTGGACTTCAGTGCCTACCTGCACAGCCTGCCACGACTCTCGGCAAGAGAGGCGGAGTGCTGCGAAGGTGCCATCACGGCGGCGGAAGTGAGGGACGCGATGGCGGGATGCTCGAGGGACAAAACTCCGGGTTTGGATGGTCTGCCCTACGAGCTTTACAACTGTAAGCCAGACTTGTTTGGAGACGTCTTGGTGGCGGTGTACTGCAACTGGCAGCAAAACGGGAGCATTCCCGGTTTTGTGAGTCGAGGAGCCGTAACGCTGCTGAAGAAAGATCCAAACAAGGGGGACGTCATAGATAACTTTAGGTCCATCACTCTGCTCAATGCAGACTTGAAAATTTTGGCCAAGGTGTTAGCCAAGCGGTTGGCGCTTGTCATCGAGAAACTGATCGGCAAGGCGCAAACGTGCGCGGTGCCGGGCAGGAGCATCCATGACAACCTCCATCTGATGCGCTACATCATAGAGAGGGTAGTTAAGGAACCTGGCATGGGTGTGGCCCTGATCAATTTAGATCAATCGAAAGCTTTCGATAGGGTAGACCATCAATACTTGGAGGCTGTCCTCATAGCAGCTGGCTTCGGTCCCATTTTCCGCGGCTGGATGGCTGCCTTGTACAGAGGCATCCGTTCGGTAGTTCGCGTCAATGGGCATCTATCAAGACCCTTCGACATTGCACGTTCGGTCCGTCAGGGATGCCCCCTCTCGTCGCTTCTGTACGTGTTGACTCTCGAGCCACTACTGCGGAAGCTGGCGACGCTGAGGGGCATCCCGCGAGAGTTGGGATGCGGGACGAGCGTGTCGGCATACGCGGACGACGTCACCGTCATAGTGTCTAGCCAAAAGCACATCGAGCTTGTCGGCGAGACACTGAGAGACTACGAAGCGGTAACGGGAGCAAAAATCAACCGGGATAAGTCAGTGGGCTTGCGGCTCGGCACCTGGAGAAGCAACCCCATGCCATCAAGTAGCGCCTCCGTCATGGGACGTTGGACTGACGGTCCGGTTGAGATGCTCGGGGTCTGGTTTGGTCCAGACCTCCAAACGGAGAAGAACTGGGACGAGATAACGAGAAGGGTGGCCACTCTAGCCCGGCAATGGGCCGAGAGGAAGCTTTCCCTGAAAGGTTGGGCGGAGGTGGCGAACACGTACATCGCGTCCGTCATCTACTACCGCCTGACCGTCGTTCCTTGTCCCGACCCTACCATCACCAAACTGGAGCGCATCCTCTTCCGCTTCTTGTGGAAAGGAAGCGTTCCGATGGTTAGGCGATCTGTTTGCTGCCAACACCCGTTAAAAGGAGGACTGGGCATGCCGTGGTTGATGATGCGCAGACACGCGCTGAGACTGCGACATCTCCGGCTCTACGTAGACAGCGGTGAACAGGTGTGGTCACCGTTTGTGCGGCGCGCTTTCCCGCAGCTCGTCTCCATGACCGAACTGCAGTCATGGATCAAGAAGAGGCCGAGGAAGGGCGAATGGCACCGCGAGTGTCGCGCTGCTCTTCGGCAACTCCAACAACCCGGGTCAACCTTGAGCGACTGCATCACAACTAACGCATTCTATAGTGGATTAGTGGAGGGAAGGTACGACGACGATCTCGGGGCGAACCTGGGCGTCGACGAGGAATACCTGACCCGCCTGTTTAAGACGACCTTCGGGCCGGGACCTATGGACAACTTCCAGAGATCCCTGGCCTGGCAGTGCTATCGAGAAGCACTACCCGTTCGGGATAAGCTCTACAGGCATGGCTCGAGAAACACGGGGCCGACCTGTCCGAGATGCCGGCAGAGCGACGAAACCGTTCTGCACGCACTCGTACAGTGTCCCACCATTTCCGAGCTGTGGGCTTACGTCGAACAACTGCTATCGCGTGTGGGACGAGTCGGTCTATCAGCCGAGTCTATCGTGAATATTGTCGCGCCTCCTTCCTTTAAACGGGAAGGAAGAGCTATTTTCATCGTACTTGTGGCTATGGCGAAAGAATGTGTATGGTGGACGCGTCTGAAAGGTCTAGAGACAAAGACTTTCCTCTCTGGGCAATCTCTCATCAACTTCTTCAAGTATCACCTGAAGAGGAAGTTGAGAGTAGAAAGGGAAGTCTTGTCTAGTGAATGCTTAAAAAAAAGATGGGTGAATGTAGCAAGGATGGCACGTGTGAACGACGGAGCCATCTTGAGCATAACCCTATGAACAAGAAAAAAAAAATAAAACAAAAAGGCAAAAGAGAGTCACTTACTGTTATAGTTTCTTCAATGAGAATATTGACCAAGGTTACCGTGGTCTTTTCCGTGGGCTTTTCCTTCCACGGCTAAACCTAAACTGTCCTCCCCTCTTTTTACACGAGAACATTACTGTGTGATACACGATCCCTATTGATCGGCCTTTCCTTTTCTTTTTTTTTCGATCCCTTTTGATCGAACTGCCCCTTTTTCCCTTCCTACGATCCCTTTTGATCGACACCACCAATTTTTTTTTTTTTTTTTTTTTTTTTTCCTTCCTTCCCCCTCCCAAAAAGAAAAGCTCTACATTGTATTTGTCCCATCTTCGTTGAGCCCTGTGTGGCTAATAAAAGAAATGTATCTATCTGTCTGTCTGTCTGTCTGTTTATCAATTTATCTATCTATCTATCTATCTATCTATCTATCTATCTATCTATCTATCTGTCTCTATCTATCTATCTATCTATCTATCTATCCATCTATCTCTGTATCTATCTAGCTATCTATCTATTTAGCTAGCTACACACACACACGCACACACACACAAACACACAATTAATGGAGTAATCACACTCTTGTACACATGTATACTAAACAACCATGTGCATCCATTACATAAGTAAACACACAGATAATTACTTATATGCATATTCCAATTCACTAGTGTGTACATGCAGGTGAGTTTGTGTGCACCTACAAGTGTCCACACACTAACTCTGCACTTGCAAGCGCCTACGTACATATATGCATTAATTTATTGGATTTAATCTCAAAACCTTAGGAAATATCTTGATATAAAATGGAAAAACAAAATATTTTGTTGCTTTGTAAGTGAGCAGCTTGAATGCTGTGACAAAGAGCTTAAATAGATCTCAAAGGAATACATAGATACATAAATACATACATATGTATGCACGTACGTATGTATGTCTGTGTATGTGTGTGTGTGTGTGTGTGTGTGTGTGTGTATGTGTGTATATATAGGTATATATATATATATATGTATATAAGTATATATATATATATATATATATATATATATATATAGGTATATATATATATATTTATATATATATATATATATATATATATATATATATATATATATATATATATATATATATATATATATATATTTATAATATATATATATAATAAAAATAAAATACACGCACACAAATATGTGTATGTATATATATTATATATATATGTATAAAACCGTTTTTAGAGTAATGTAGATTTTATGAAGCATTGTTTATATATATATATATATATATATATATATATATATATATATAAACATTGTAAATATTTTTTAAGCCTAAACAATACAAGTAATAAAAATTTAATGATACACACCAATGGTTATTACTATTACTAAAAGCTGGTACTTCAGTATTTTGGGTTTAGTATCCCTTCTTCAGGAAATCTATGGAGAAAAGGTATTGATTGTTGACTTCTCTGCTTAGTAGTTATCACTACTTATTCTCCATAGACTTCCTGAAAAAGGGGTCCTCACTTTGAAATGTTCTTTTCTACTCTAAGCACAAGGCCCAGAATTTCTGGCGGGTAGATGTTGGGCAGTTGATTAGATCGACCCCAGTATACAGCTAGTACTTAATTTATCAACTCTGAAAGGATGAAAGGCAAAGTCGACCTCGGTGGAATTTGAACTCAGAATGTAAAGACAGATGAAATACTGCTACGCATTTTGCCCGGCGTGCTAGTGTTTCTGCCAGCTTACTGTGTCCCTTACTTTGAAATATTGAAATATCTGGTAAAAGTACTTAATACTGACCTACACCATTATTTTTTTTTCTAGCTTGCATTGCTTTGACTTGAAAAAAATATTTGTAACATCTACATAAAAGTATATATCTTTTACTTGTTTCAGTTATTATACTGTGGCCATGCTGGAGTACTGATCTGAAGAATTTAAGTTGAATAACTTGACCCCAATACTTATTTATAATATTTCTATTTTTATATTAAGCCTGGTATTTATTCTGCTGGTCTCTTTTCCCCAAACCATTAACCCTTTGAGCCTGTAACACCAGTTTACCATTGTATGGCTTATTTTTCTCTATACTATAGCACTGGTGGAATGCCAGGTATATGGTAAAATAAGGTTTAGGAGGTCAGGACTCAAAGGGTTAAGTTACAAGGTCATAAATACTTCAGCACTAGTTGCCAAACAGTAGTGGAGGATAAATACCGATCCAAAGATACACATGCATATATATATATATATATATATATATATATATAATAATAATATTAGGGACAAAATCCAAAATTACAGGTAAAAACTCAATTAAACTTGATTTTTTTCCCTAAAACTATATATATATAGTTTGACACTAAAGTAGAGCCATCTGAGGTACCATACACTGGCACTGAAGGTGGAACCATGTGGTTGGGAAACAAACTTCTTACCATACAGCCATACCTATGTATATTCTCTTTTACCCTTTTATTTGTTTCAGTCATTTGACTGCGGCCATGCTGGAGCACTGCCTTTAGTCAAACAAATCAACCCCAGGACTTATTCTTTGTAAGCCTGGTACCTGTCCTTTTGATATCTTTTGCTGAACCGCTAAGTTATGAGGACGTAAACACACCAGCATTGGTTGTCAAACGATGGTGGCGGGACAAACAGATACACACACACACACACACACACACACACACACACACATATATATATATACGACGGGCTTCTTTCTGTTTCCGTCTACCATATCCATTCACAAAGCTTTGATCAGCCTGAGGCTATAGTAAAAGACACTTGCCCAAGGTGCCATGTGGTTGGTAAGCAAGCTATTTACCACACAGCCTCTCCTGCACCTATATATATATATATATATATATTGTCAGTAGAACATAAATCTGAAAGAGTGGCACACTCTAAGTTATAGAGCAAAAGAGTAATTCGATAAAAGTAGTTATAGCCAGTCTGTGAGGTTACGTTGGGTTTCATGTCCATAAAGTGCTCAGCTTTATAGTCTCTTTTCAGACCCTTGTGGCCTGTGGCATAGGCCACCAGCCATTAGGATCTGAAGAAATACCATAAAGCTAAGCGTTTTCATCATCATCATCATCGTTTAACGTCTGCTTTCCATGCTTGCATGGGTTGGACGATTTGACTGAGGACTGGTGAACCAGATGGCTACACCAGGCTCCAATCTGATTTGGCAGAGTTTCTACAGCTGGATGCCCTTCCTAACGCTAACCACTCAGAGAGTGTAATGGGTGCTTTTACATACCACCGGCACGAAGGCCAGTCAGGCGGTACTGGCAACGGCCATGCTCAAAATGGTATCTTTTATGTGATGGACATGAAACCCAGAATAACCTCACAGACCAACGGTTTTTAGGGTTAGGGTTTAGGGTTAGGGTTAGGGTTAGGGTTAGGGTGGTTGTATAGATGGTTGTATAGATGGGTGAATGGATGGATGGATACATACATACATGCATACATACATACATATATGGATACATATGTATATGCATACATTGTTTCATACATTCTTACATGCATGCATACCTACACACACACACACATACACACACACACGCACACGCACACACACACACGAGTACTGCAATCGTCTTAAGACGTATAGGTTAACCAAAGTTAACCCATGCAAATTACATCATGTACTCCTTCCTTCTCTTCCCTCCTCCTCTTGTAATCCTCAATGGAAAGCACGCTAACAAACCTCATGCAACAAAGTTGCAAAAAAAAAAAAAAAGAAAGAAGAGAGAAAAATTAAAGAAAAACGCAATAAACCTACAGGATTGCACAGCTAATATTGTAATTACATTAGTGTTAATTAGGAGATTAAAAGCTTATTGATGACTTATTTAATCTAATACCATGATAGATATTTTTAGCAGCATCTGTAAATACCAGTCTCTATTGTTTCCAACAATATGATACATTACTGGCAATGGCTAATCATGTATAATTTGTTGTTCAAAAAAGAAAAGCTAAGTATTGACAATAACGACGATGATGATGATGGTAGTGGTGGCGGTGGTGGTGGTTGTGTTGTCTATTTTGGCAATGTGTATAGTGGCGGCGGCGGCGGCGGTGGTGGTGGTGGTGGTCATGATGATGAAGATGATGTTGCTGATGTTTCGTCATCTAATACAATTGTACTGCAATTGTTTTGTTTTCTAAGTCATCCTTCCGGCCTTTCTTTCTTTTCTTTCCTTCTTCATCTTCTCTCCAAATTATATACACATACATACATACACACACATGTTTTTATATGTATATACATGCATACAAATATATACATCAAGTTCAGTAAAAAGTAAGCAACGTTTTGAACCATGAAGTTTTGAATTTTTTTAAACAATTTTTTTGCAATTGTCTGATAATACAGACATAGATTTTCCCAAATGCATCAATGAATTAACATGGGTATTTTTTTTCACCGTTGTTACAATCATCAGAAATGGAAGTGTCAAAGCGCGATATTTGAGCAATTTTGCTATTCAATTTCAAAAACAGACATAAAGCAGCTGAAATTGCTTGCAATATCAACAAAACATTTGGTGAAGAAATGACCAGTGAGTGGTCAGCTCGTAAATGGCTTGAATGATTTGCAGTGGAGACCTGAGCCTTGTAGATCATGAGTATAGTGGATGCCCATCTGTCATCGATGATGGTCAATTAAGGACTATCATTGAGAAAGATCCATGTAAAACTACTTGAGAACTGGCAAAAGAACTTCAAGTTAGCTAGAAAACTGCCTGCAACCATCTGTATGCGATCAGAAAATCAAAAAAGCTCAGCAAATGGGTACCACACGATTTGAATGAAAACCAGAAAAGGCACAGATATGAAATTTGCATGTCGCTTCTTCTCCATAACCAGACCGATCCATTTCTTGACCATATTGTAACTTGCGATGAAAAGTAGATTCTGTACAAAAATCAAAAACGTTCTTTGCAGTGTTTGAACCAAACTGAAGCACCGAAAACCTTCCCTAAACCCGAGCTCTTCTAAAAGAAGGTTATGGTAACTGTTTGGTGGTGAACTGCTGGGAAACCATTACTGCAGAAACATGTTGCTATGAAATTGCCAAAATGAGCAAAAAACTGCTACTCCTCCATCCCAGACTGGTCAACAGAAGAGAGCCAATCATTCTTCATGACAATGCTTGACCACACGTTTCACTAATGACGCTCCAGAAGTTGAGGGAACTTGGCTATGAAGTTCTTCCCCATCCAACTTATTCCCCAGACCTTTCTCTTACTGACTACCACCTTTTTAAGCACCTTCATGGTTTCCTGCAAGAGAAGGAGTTCAAAAATCGAATCAATGCTGAAAGTGTGTTCAAAGAGTTCATCAGCTCCAGAACTCCAGATTTTTATGTTACCAGAACAAACAAACTTGTAACTCATTGGCAAAAACTTGTTGAGTGTAATGATATTTACTTTGATGAATAAAATTTCCAGATTGTTGAAATATATTGTGATGAATTTCATGTTTCAAAACGTTTCTTACTTTTTACTCAACCTGATATATATATATATGAGTGGACAAATGTAAGAAAAGGGCACTCAACACATTTAGTGGGAGTTACATGTATTATTGAAAATAGTTTGATTTGGTTCTGTGGTACTTCAAGTTTTGCAGGTCCTTCACGGGAGCCAAACTCCTTCAGGCTTCTAGAATGCTGAATACATATCAATACAAACACACACATGATGGGTTTCTTTCAGTTTCTCTCAACCAAATCCACTTACAAGGCTTTGGTCGGCCCAAGGCTATAGTAGAAGACTCCTACCCAAGGTGCCACATAGTGGAACTGAACCTGAGACCACATTATGCTTCAACATCCCCCAAAGATATATACAAACATTGAATGATTACAAAGTCAGTGTTTATTACAATATATTTCCTTTTCAAATTTGACTGGAATCTACAGATAGAATTTAAATTTTTCATGAACACCTGTTTTTAAACTGCAACTCATTCTGATTTATGGCATTGCTGTAATTTTTTCACTTCTTATTTTCTAACTGGTTATTTTGGGATGAAAATTCAACTTGTATACTGTGAGTGAGGATGTCCCCCACTACCGCTTGACAACTGGTGTTGGTGTGTTTATGTCCCTGTAACTTAGCAGTTTGGCAAAAGAAACTAGTGGAATAAGGCTTTAAAAATAAGTACTGGAATCAATTCATTTGATTAAGATCCTTCAAGGTGGTGCTCCAGCATGGCTACAGTCTAATGACTGAAACCAGTAAAAGATATAAAATAGGTGCAGCTGTGTGGTTCAGAAACTTGCTCTACAACAATTTGGTTTCAGATTCAATCCCATTGCTTGGCACCTTGTCTTCTACAATAGCCTTGCTTTGGCAATTGTCTTGTGAGTGAATTTAGTCATACTTCCATATTCTCTGATTAAATAAATAAATAGACATAAATCTTTAATTAGATCAACTGACAAAATCAATAAGCAACACAATATCTCTCACTTCAATAAACCAAGCTTTAAAATCTTTATTATTGAGCAAAGCAAAATTGAAGGCACACATTAGCAAAAGTCACTCAAGTACGAAATGTCATTTACAATATGGCAAATTTCTAGCTTCTTTCAGAAATGGTTGTCTATAAAATACATGTCTATAAAAGTACTGGACAGCACTGCTTACTTTGGTAAGGTATTCTTTATGAGTTTAACTAGTAAAAGTCATCACACTGCATATAGATCAAGGCAGTTGCATAAAGAAGTGCCAATCTCTAATTGTGGAGAGAATGTGTGGAAGGGGTAGACCCAGGAAGACGTGGGACAAAGTGGTGAAATATGATCTTTGGAAGTTGAGACTCCTAACAATTTGCTGTGCCTGAGAAGACACATCAAGCTAAGTGGATTGTGTGTGAGTGTGAGGGTGTGTGTGCGTGAGTGTGAGGGTGTTGTGAGGATGTGTGTGTGCACGCATGTGTGTGAATATATGCATGTGGTGGTAGGTGTATATGGGCAATCTGGTCTTGACGTCATGTAATGGCTGTAAATGAGCCTCACCGTCTTACTAACAATGTTGTTTGTGCTTCCACTCTTCCATGAAATACATGTCATGCCTAGTTGCAGGGAAATATTTTGCTTGGAAAGAAGTGAGGGTTGGCAACAGGAAGTGCGTCTGGCTGTAGAAAATCTGCCTCCACAAATTCTGTCTGATGCACGCATGCATGGAACAGTAGATGTTGAGTGATGATGATGATGAGGATGACAATAATGATGATGATGATGATAATGAGGATGATGATTATGACAATGATGATGATGACGATGACGATGATGATAATGATGATGATAATGAGGATGATGATTATGACAATGATGATGATGGTGATGATCCTCCTCTAACAAAATGCACACACAAACAAAAACTGTGTGTGGGCTTAGCCGTGTGGTTACTTCATTACACACAAACAAACAAGTCTAACCTTGAATAAAACAAAATTCACAATAAAGTAATTCTACTATAAACATCTCCTGAAACATAATATCACTCTCCCCACCCACCTCCACCTCCACCAACAACAATAACTTATAATTAACTGAAAAAAAAAAATTTAACTAAATAACATGCAAAAATCCTTAATTAAATAAACAGATAAAATCAGTGTATAAACAACGTAATATAAAAACAAATACAAATAAACAAACATTTTCAAGGAAAATAAAAACAAGAGGCCATGAAAAAATAAAAATCAATAAAGTGATAAAAGAACAACAGCTGAGCAACAGATGCCAAAAAGTAAACAAATGATGAGACACAAATGCCAGATGAGATCCACATGGATGACTAGTAGTAAAGCATTACTCAGAGTTAAAAATTCTTGTCTGATGATCACAGTGATGTGAAACTCAGGTTGTGAAATAACATTTGTTTAAACACACTGTATATATATATATATATATATATATATATATATATATATAGGAGGGAGAATATACAAATAATAACAACAGACGAGGACAGGTGGTGTAAATAACAAAAGGATATATTAGTATGACGCTCGGGAATACGGAAAGTCTTTGACGTTTCGAGCTACGCTCTTAAACAGAAAGAATACGGAGACAAGGAGAAAAACACGGAGAAAAAAAATTGAATAGTGTTCAGTCAACGGTCAATCATAATAATGGCCGATCATAATAATGGCCGATCATAACAATGGCTGACCGGAAGTTAGAAATTCTTATTTCAGGAGAGCTAAGAAAGGGGGAGATAACAAACGGTGATCAGGAACGAGGGGCTGTGTGTGGGAGATAGAATGCTGGTGATCTTGACGTATGTAGTGTGAAAATGGGGAAGGGAGGAAGGGAGAAAGTAGTTGGTCAGTTGTAGTGTGTGCG
Source organism: Octopus bimaculoides (assembly GCF_046866305.1). Classification (NCBI taxonomy): domain Eukaryota; kingdom Metazoa; phylum Mollusca; class Cephalopoda; order Octopoda; family Octopodidae; genus Octopus; species Octopus bimaculoides. The sequence continues at coordinate 90,879,523 of NC_142935.1, forward strand.
TGGTGTGATGCGAGGGTATTGGTGTGGTGTATAGGATAAAATCTTTAAAAGAATTTATCAAGTAGTCAGTGTGAAAAACCCCATAAGGAGAAAAACCCATCGTTTTTTTCCTAAATATATATAATTTATATAAGGGCATTAACTATATAGTAATGCCTCACACTTAGAGGGACTAAATAAGTCAAAAACTACCAAAAACTAAGCAACATATTTACCGAAAGCGAGGGAAAGTTGCATTTCCCTCGCTTTCGGTAAATATGTTGCTTAGTTTTTGGTAGTTTTTGACTTATTTAGTCCCTCTAAGTGTGAGGCATTACTATATAGTTAATGCCCTTATATAAATTATATATATATATATATATATATATATATATATGTATGTATCTCCCACAACTCATCTTCCCATACCTCCCTTTCTACCTGTGTTCATCACATGTGTGTGTGATTTTGTGTTTGACCCCCACCACTGCTTGATAACCAGTGTTGGTGTGTTTGCATCCTTATAACTTAGCAGTTCAGCACAAGAAACCGATAGAATAGGTACTAGGCTTAAAATATAAGTTCTAGTGTTGATCTGTTCGACTAAAACCTTTCAAAATGCAGCCACAGCATGGTCACAGTCTAATGATTGAAACAAGTAAAAGATAAAAAATATAAGATAACCGTCTGTTATCTTTGTTCTAATTAATTTAGAAAATTAAGAAGAGTTCCTCTGCCTCACATGCAAATATCCTAGACCCTACATTATAGTAGCGCTCCCACATTACAGTTCTGCTCTCACATGTAGGACAGCACTGCTACTACACACACAAATATTTTAGACTCATAAAGGTGCATGGCTCAGTAGTTAGAGCTTCAAGCTCACAATCATGAGGTAGTGAGTTCAATTCCTGGATGTGTATTGTGTTCTTGAGCAAGACACTTTATTTCATGTTGCTTCAGTTTACTCAGCTCTAGAAATGAGTTGCGACGTCACTAGTACCAAGCTGCATCAGCCTTTGTTTTTCCCATGGATAACATCGGTGACATGGAGAGGAGAGGCTTGTACGCATGGGTGACTGCTGGTCTTCCACAAAAACCCTTACCAGGACTTGTACTTTGGAGAGCAACTTTCTGGGTGCAATCCCATGGTCTTTCATGACCAATGGGGGTCTTTATTCTAGACTCACATTAAGGAACTGCTCTCATTTGTAGGGTGGAGGCATGAGGCCTAGTGGTTAGAGTTTTGGATTCATGATTGTAAGATTATTGTTTCAATTCCTGGACTGGGTGATGCCTTGCGTTCTTGAGCAAAACACTTCATTTCATGTTGCTTCAGTCCACTCAGCTGACAAAAATGAGTAATCCTGTGATAGACAGGAGTCTCATTCAGGTGGGGAGTTTATACACCATGGAAACCAAGAAACCAGCCTGTATGAGTTGGCATGACTTGAAAAGGTAACCATTACCTTTTTTCCTTTTGTGACATTCCATTCAGGAAGTAAATATATTCATGCCATGGACACCAGGAAACTGTCCCTTATGAGTTCATAGGGCTTGAGAAGAATACTTCACCCTTATCCTAACGTGTAGGAGATTGCCACTACTAGACATACAAGCATTCTAGTCCCACATTACAGACCTACTCCCAGTACTTTTCCAATATGTTTGAAGCAGAAAGACAGCAAGCTGGCGGAAACGTTAGCATGGCAGGCGAAATGCTTAGCAGTATTTCGTGTTTTCATGTTCTGAGTTTAAATTCTGCCGAGGTGGTCTTTGCCTTTCATCATCTCAGGGTCGATAAATTAAGTACTAATTGCATATACTAGAGTTGATCTAATTCACTGGCCCCTCCCCCAAAATTTCATACCTTGTGTCTAGAGTAGAAAAGAATATATCTGAAACAAAATTGCTGTTGTTGCACCTAACCATCTTGAGGTACATTTCAATACTGCACTTATTCTTTTCTTTTACTTGTTTTAGTCATTTAACTCTGGCCATGCTAGAGCACCACTTTGAAGGGTTTTTAGTCAAATAAATTGATCCCACCATTTATTTCTGTTTAAAGTCTGGTACTTATTCTATCAGTCTTTTTTTGCCGAAGTGCTAAGTTATGGGGACATAAATACACCAACACCGGTTGTCAAACAGTGATAGAGAGACAAACAGATACAAATACATATATATGCAGATATATACATATATGTGTGTGTGTGTGTGTGTGTGTGTATATATAAATATATATATATATATATGTATGTATGTGTGTGTGTGTATATATATATATATATATATATATATATATATATATATATATATATATATATATCAAATAATAAGCAACACGGATTTCAAAAGTGATTGCAGTACGCACGTTTCATGCTACTTCAATTTATTTAAGTAATGTGAGCATTACCTTAAATGCAATATGAAGAGCAATCTTCAGATAATTCCTCAACATTAATTCCTCAACATTTTGATAGTAATAAAATGACCTGATACTACTATGACCAGTGAAACCTCTAGATTCTAATACTTTTATAGCCTTGCCCATGCATACTGCTTACACCTTCCCTCTCTTTAGAAGTAATTGTCCCTTTGCTATCACCACTAGATAAGAAACAATAGAATTCTGAGACAGTTAAAACTTTTGTCTAGAATCAATTACTAGCCTGATAGACCCTGCTATGTCAAGATGGACTTATATATTCTTCCTCTGCTCTCTCCCACTTGGTTTTAATATGTTGCCACATTTGTAATATGTCTTTTTTCTACATTTTTTCGTGCAGCTGAAGATTGCTCTTCATATTGCATTTAAGGTAATGCTCACATTACTTAAATAAATTGAAGTAGCATGAAACGTGCGTACTGCAATCACTTTTGAAATCCGTGTTGCTTATTATTTGATTTTAATCACCCATCCTTTTGGGATGTGAAATTCGGGTGCCTTCGCATAAGTACCATATTCAAGCCTTGAATCTATATCTAAACCGTATATATATATATATATATATATATAAATATATATAGTTATATATTCTT